>NC_092825.1:109349171-109526671 GCF_039878825.1 Excalfactoria chinensis | reverse complement strand
CCTTTTCAGTACCAGTGAATTTATAATTAGTTTAATGTGTGCAGTTCAGGCACCCAGTCCTAGAAGATGATCTGGAATGATGGATACGTGGCCTGTTTGATGTTGAGGGAACTGGGCTTCTTCAGTCTGGAGACGGAAGCTAAGGGGGACAGTTTAATAGTTCCATACATCCACTGAAAGGGAACAGAGCCAAGGACGATAGATACACTGTAAACGAGCAGCAGCAAGGTAGGCCAGCTTCAGCTTGAATGTCAGGTGAAGTGAAGCCACCAGTGATGGGGCATTGGGCAGGCTTCCCAGAAAGGTGATAAAATCTCTGTCCTTTGGGGTGTCATGCTCTGCTGAGAGGGACCTGGGCGTCCTGGTGGACGACAGGTTGGCCATGAGCCAGCAGTGTGCCCTTGTAGTCAAAAAGGCCAATGGCATTCTTGGGTGCATTAAAAAGAGCGTAGCCAGCAGGTTGAGGGAGGTGATCCTCCCCCTCTACTCTGCCCTGGTGAGGCCTCATCTGGAATACTGTGTCCAGTTCTGGGCTCCCCAGTACAAAAAAGACAGGGATCTCTTGGAAAGAGTCCAGCGGAGTGCCACAAAGATGGTGAAGGGCCTGGTGCATCTCCCCTCTGACGAGAGACTTAGGGAACTGGGTCTGTTTAGCCTTGAGAAAAGAAGGCTGAGAGGGGACTTGATCCAGGTTTATAAATACCTTAAGTGTGGGAGCCATAGTGGCGAGGCTATTCTCTTTTCAGTAGTGCGTGGGGACAGGACTAGGGGCAATGGGCTGAAACTTCAGCATAGGAAGTTCCGCACGAATGTGCGCAAGAACTTCTTTACGGTGAGGGTGACGGAGCACTGGAACAGGCTGCCCAGGGAGGTGGTGGAGTCTCCTTCTCTGGAGATATTCAAAACCCGCCTGGACGCCTACCTGTGCGACGTGGTGTAGGGAGCCTGCTTTGGCAGGGGGGTTGGACTCGATGATCTCTAGAGGTCCCTTCCAACCCCTATAATTCTGTGATTCTGTGATTCTGTGATTCTGTGTTCTAGATCAACTTAGACAAAGCCGTGACAGAGACGATGTGGTGCTGAGCCCTCCTGCTTTGAGCAGGAGGTCGGTCAGGCTGACATCCAGATAAAACAGAAACCCCGTGGCTTTGTGACTGTATGATTCTTCTGCATTTGAAATCACTTTGATAGGAATTTAATGTACCCTTGTTTTTGAAATGGATTGCAAAAGATGGAAAGAAAGAACGAAGATATCTGAGTCAAGATGCACTCACGTGAATGATAAAAGTAAATGAATTCAAATCAAGCATTTCCTTTGTACTTCTAAGGTTCAGCAGAGAAGAAAAAAGGGAAACGTTTCTTCCTTTTGAAAGATCAAGAGAAGGGAAGGGAAGGGAAGGGAAGAGAAGGGAAGGGAAGGGAAGGGAAGGGAAGGGAAGGGAAGGGAAGGGAAGGGAAGGGAAGGGAAGGGAAGGGAAGGGAAGGGAAGGGAAGGGAAGGGAAGGGAAGGGAAGGGAAGGGAAGGGAAGGGAAGGGAAGGGAAGGGAAGGGAAGGGAAGGGAAGGGAAGGGAAGGGAAGGGAAGGCAAGGGAAGGGAGGGGAAGGGAGGGGAAGGGAGGGGAAGAGGAGGGAAGAAAAGGGAAGAGGAGGGAAGAGGAGGGAAGAGGAGGGAAGAGGAGGGAAGAGGAAGGAAGAGGAGGGAAGAGGAGGGAAGAGGAGGGAAGAGGAGGGAAGAGGAGGGAAGAGGAGAGAAGAGAAGAGAAGAGAAGAGAAGAGAAGAGAAGAGAAGAGAAGAGAAGAGAAGAGAAGAGAAGAGAAGAGAAGAGAAGAGAAGAGAAGAGAAGAGAAGAGAAGAGAAGAGAAGAGAAAGAAGAAGAAGAGGAAGAGCTAAAAAATAATGTGTCATTTATTTAAAAAAATTAAATGCCTGAATCTTGGCTGAAAAGTGAAAATAGTATTTTTTTTTCCAAGTCTTCATTTTAATAGCTGCCGTCTCTTTGCCATACCAGTTACTCAATCAGAGAATCACAGTGTCAGGGTTTGGAAGGAACCTCAAAAGATCATCTAGTCCAATCCCCCTGCCATAGCAGAAACACCTTGCTTAGGTCAGACAGGAATGAGTTCAGGCAGGTTCTGAATGTCTTCAGAGAAGGAGACCCCACAATCTCTCTGGGCAGCCCGTTCCAGTGTTCTGTTACCCTCACCATGAAGAAGTTTTTTCTCATATTTTTGTGGAACCTCCTATGTTCCAGCTTGCACCCATTACCCCTTGTCCTATCACTGGATGTCACTGAGAAGAGCCTGGCTCCATCCTCCGGACACACACACTATTTCCATATTTATAAACGTTCATGAGGCCATCTCTCAGTCTCCTCCAAGCTAAGAGACCCAGCTCCCTCAGCCTTTCCTCATAAGGGAGATGTTCCAGTCCCTTCAACATCTTTGTGGCTCTGTGCTGGACTCTCTGAAGCAGTTCCCCATCCCTCTTGAACAGTGCGGCCCAGAACTGGACACAATACTCCAGATGTGGTCTCACCAGGGCAGAGTAGAGGGGGAGGAGAACCTCTTTTGACCTACTAACCATGCCCCTTCTGGTATGCCCCAGGATGCCACTGGCCTTCTTGCATTGCTGGCTCGTGGTCACGCTGCTGTCCACCAGGACCCCCAAGTCCCTTTCCCCTATTCTGCTCTCCAACAGGTCAGTCCCCAACCTATACTGGTACCTGGCGTTGTTCTTGCTCAGACACAAGTCTCTACATTTGCCCTTGTTGTATTTCATTACATTTCTTCCTGCCCAACTCTCCAGCCTGTCTAGGTCTCACTGGGTGGCAGCACAGCCTTCTAGCGTGTCAGCAACTCCTCCCAGTTTTTCATCACCACCAAGCTTGCTAACAGTGCACTCACAGGGTCACTGGTCTGAAATTAGGCTAAGGCCTCAGCAGCACGTCAAGGGAGCAGGCACTGCTCATGTGCTGAATGTGCATGGTTAGGCCCTGCAGAGTCAAGGATGCAGCAAGTCATTCTTTCTCCCCTTCTTCTTTCAGGTGCCACTGATGGTCTGCATCCTGCACGGCTGCACGTCATCCATGCAGCAGAGCATGCTCATGCCCTTCCTGTGCCAGGTGGTGGCCATCCTCACCCACTGTCACACAGAAGTCTCAATTGACAACTTCTTCTGGCTGCCTGAGCCCACAGACAGGTACTGGCACTCCTGCCTTTGCTGTTGCTGCGGTCCCAGTTGCAGCTTGCCTCTGTCAGAGAGATCCCAGGAGGAAGCAGCTTTTCTTTGTTCCTCTCAGAGTCTGTTTGAGGCAAAAATTACTCAGTCACAACTTGAGACTTTCCTTTTTCTAGCGAGATGTGGAGGAGAATAAGAGAGTTTTATCTTTGAGAGTGGAGCCGGGAGAAGAATGAAAAGGAAAGAGCTAAAAATATATATATATATATATATATATATTATGTATTAAAACATTTTAAATGCCAGAATCTTGGCTAAGAAGTGAAAAGAGGGGACTTCCCCAGCAATTGCTTGAAAAGGCCAAAGTTGGCCCTACTGAAGTCCAGGGCTGTGATTCTGCTTGGTATTCTTTTCCTGCCACATGAGATCCTGAACTCCCCCGTCTCATGGTCACTGCAACCAAGGCTGCCCTCTGCCTTCATCACTTCAACCAGACCTTCCTTGTTAGTGGGAATAAGGTCCAGCAGCGCTCCTCTCCTAGTTGGCTCATCCACCATTTGCATCAGGTTATCATCAGTGCACTGGAGGAACCTCCTGGACTGTGGATGGCTGCCTGAGCAGGCCTTCCAGCAAAAAGTCCTCCATGATTGCCAGTGCCTGTAAGTGCGAGGCTGCTATCAGCTGCCTGAAGAAGGCCTCAACTTCTTGTCCTGATGCAGTGGCCTGTAGTAGACATGTGCTGCAGTATCACCCATGCCAGCCTGCCCCTTCATTCTCACCCACAAACTCTTAACTCACTGCTCATCCGCCCCTGGACAGCACTCAGTACATTCTAGTTGCTCTCCCACATAAGGAGCAACTCCAGCACCTCTCCTTGCTGGCCTGTCTTTCCTGAGAAGGACACAGCCATCCATGACCACATTCCAGCCATGTGAGCTGTCCCACCGTGTGTCTGTAATTGCCACCAGATCACAATCTCCTGCCCAAACATGGATTTCTAACTCCTCCTGCTTATTCCCCATGCTGTGTGCATTGGTGTACAGGCACCTCAGGGAGCGAGCTGATCACTCCGATTTCACCCTAGGGGGTGGGAGGCCTCCTGGTCTTCATCAATACTGGAGTGCTGCCCCACCAGTGCAAGTCCGGCTACAACCCCATGCATGTGCTGGTGGCAGGTGACGGCTGCTGCTGAAGGTGCTGTCGTTTCATCACTGCACATCGTCTCCCCTTCCACAACAGCCGTTTTACTTGTTGTTTGTGACACTTCCAAAATCCATATGGACTTCATAGCAACCATGTAGTGCTGGGTTATACAATGAAAGTCTGCTGTCATGCCAGCAAGGAAGAACCAGAGTCCCATGGGCTGGGGAACTCTGGCCCTTCCCTGTGCTGTTGCAGGAGGTGGCCAACCCCACAGCTGGGGGAAGAGACCACTAAGGTCATCTAGTCCAGCTGTTGACCCATCGCCACCATGCCCACTAAACCATGTCACTCAGTGCTATCTCTATATGGTTCTTGAAAATCTATAGGACAGAAGATTTATACATGTAGAAGTAATCTCCTAAAATCAACCACAGCCTCAGCTAGTTTTCATTAGTGCAATATAGAAGTTAGCGGACTATGTTTTAAAATATCACAAGAGTTTTGCTTGCCTTACGGTTCAGTGGTTTAGACAGTTAGATTTTTAGCCTTCTATGGGAATCAGTGATGGGAAGCCAGGGTCCACCTCTTCACAGACCTCATTTCAGAGCTGTCATTGGAGGTCAAGGTATCCCACTGGAGATTCCTGTGTACCTGAGGCCTCCAGGAGTAAGCAGTTGGTTTTTCTTTTTTTTTTTCTTTCCGTTTTTTCCCCCCTTTTGTTTCTATATCTATGGCTGTTGCATTCAGGCTTATCCTCACTTGCTGCAGCCTAGGACTTTGCTACCTTGCTGTGCTTTCCATCACATTATAGTGTTACACATGCATCTAGTTTTTTTCAGTATGGAAGAGTTCTCAGGAATGCCTTCTAGAATGAACTTTGATAGTTTTTACAGCCTTCAATTCTGTGATTTAAATCACTGAAATTAGATGAAATCAATTTTTCTCTTGAGGACAGTTTGTTTCTCAGTGTTCTAGTCAAAGTCTGCACTCCAAAGCAAGGAGAGCAGAAGATGCAGCCAGATCCTTTCTTTGATGCAGTCTCTCTTTGGTAGCACGGATGCAGTTTGGTCAGCCTGACGAGCTGCAAAAGTGTGTCTGTTCAGTGATGTTAGACTCTGTCATGGTTTTGCAATTTTGTAATTTTGCTATCAGTATTCCACATCATAACATCATGTTAAGCATAGATAATTTGGACGAATCTGCTGCTCACAGAAAGAAGACTACATGTCCCAGGGAGCACCACGGTCAGTCATTTGACCAGGACTATATAATCTCACTTCAGTGCTGGACTCGTTCTCTTGGATCCTGCCAGCCAGGGGGAGAGCCGTGTGGGAGCGTTCCAGCCGTTTCGCCTAGAGTTACAGTAGGCCTCTCGGTTTCGGGACTCACTCTCTCTTATTTTACTTGATTCGTTAGCCTTAATTCCAATTATATTGCATTATATTGTGTTATTCTGTATTCCGATATAGTATTTAGTAAAATAGTGTGCCTCCTTAGATCGCTGCCGCTGTATTTATTTTCTCTTTCCCTGTTTTCTTTTCCTTTTGGGATAGTGGCCCTGCAGGCCGTCTATACCCCTGTCATGGGTGCCGGTAGATTTTAGGGTAACCTGTGACAGATAATTGGTGGAGGATGCGGGCAAATTGCCAAGAAATTTGGGCAAAAAGGGGCAAAAGTGGGCAAAAACTGCAAAAGCTGCTGTTTTTCCTGCTGTCCTTTTAGTTTTTTACAGAGCTACGAGTTTTTTTTTCGTTAAGGAGCTATCTGAAGTTTACGTTTCTGCACCTGGGAGCTTGACCTTGAAAGTCCAGGCGGACTGCCAATACCCCAGAATATTTTGTAAACTTTTAGCTCTGCTATCTCGTTATTGAAGAGAGGAAAAAAAAAATGTGTGCTCTGTTAAAACTGCTAGTAAAACTGCTTTTCAGGGGACTGCATGCTCCTTGTCCCTTCCCTGAATCCATTATGCAGTTTTTGAATGCCCATTTGACCACACTGTTAATTTCCCTGAACATACTGTTGGTTATTTTATTAATCTCACTCAGTATCTGGATTTATAACATTCTGAGGAAGTCTTCCCCAGAACCAGAGAATACTGAGTGGCAGGGAGTGTGGAGAGGCTTTGAGGAGACTTTAAAAAGGCAAACATCTTCAGTGTCATGGAACTTTACTCCTGAACACTTGAAGAATCCTGAGAGCTTGATTGCATATTTGAGGCAGGAATGTTGCGGCACAGGCAGATCTCAGGAGGCACAAATGATTTGGGGCCTGGCTAATGCCTATTGGGCCTTATTCAATTTTGAAGCTGAGAGAGAGAGTCTCAGAGCTGAAAAGGCAGAGAGGGAAAAAGTTTTTGAAGCTGAGAGAGAGAGTCTCAGAGCTGAGATGGAGAGTCTCAGAGCTGAGAGATATGACCTCCTATATCAGCGTGACACCCTCCGGTCCGAACTTGATGCCCTCTGGTCCAGGCAAGATGCACCCCAGTCTGTGAGAGACGCCCTTCAGTCCGAGTGTAACACTCTCCAGTCCGAGTGTGACACTCTCCAGTTCGAGTGTGACACCCTCCAGTCTGGACATGACACTCTCCAGTCCAAGTGCAACACTCTCCAGTCCGAGCGCAACGCCCTCCAGTCTGAGCACGACGCCCTCCAGTCCGAGTGTAACAACCTCCGGTCAGAGCAAGGCTCCTTCCCGAGCCCAGACGAGGCAGCCTGTAGCGGAGCAGCGCAACCCCAAGCGGACAACACCGGTCCCGGCTCCCCCGGTGGGTCTGTTCCATATCTGGAAGGGGTTAGTGCGCTTCCGGGCTGAGCAGGCACCCGCTGCTATGGCCACGGGGCAGGAGGTCGTGCTGCCCCCCATCCAGCCCGCTGGAGGCCCGGCTGTCCGGCATGAGGGGTGGCCTTAGATGTGGCTGAACAGGAGAGGTGGCCAATGCTTCATCTTTATACTGATTCATGGACGGTGGCAAATGTCTTATGGGGGTGGTTGCAGCAGTGAGAACAAAACAACTGGCAACGACAAAGAGGTAAACCTATTTGGGCTGCTGAACTGTGGAAAAACATTGCTGCCCAAATAAGAAACATTGTTGTAAAGGTGCGCCATGTAGATGCTCACGTGCCTAAGAGTAAGGCTACCGAAGAACATTAAAATAACCATCAGGTTGATCGAGCTGCCAAAACTGAGGTGGCTCAAATAGACTTGGACTGGCAGAACAAGATTGAATTATTCCTAGCTCGATGGGCCCATGAGACCTTGGGCCATCAAGCAAGAGATGCAACATATAAGTGGTCCAGTGACCGAGGGGTGGACTTAACTATGCATGCTATTGCTAGGTCATTCATGACTGTGAAATATGTGCCATAATTAAACAAGCCAAGAGGATGAAAACTTTTTGGGGGGAAGGGCAATGGCAAAAATATAAATATGGGGAGGCATGGTAGATTGATTATATCACCTTGCCATGATCTCGCAATGGTAAGCGTTATGTGCTCACCATGGTGGAGGCAACCACTGGGTGGCTCGAAACATACGCAGTACCCCATGCTATCACCCGAAATACCATATTAGGGCTGGAGAAGCAAGTTCTATGGAGGCATGGTACTCCAGACACTGCCCCAGCAGTTCCACTCCTATCCCTGTCACCTGGGCAAGAAGCAGAAGCCCATGGTGAGGATGGTGTGGATGTGCCAAGTGAGCCACCCCACAATGAGGGGGGTCATCCTGCAGCCACAAGGCCTGGGTTCGCTGTTCCCCTATGAGGGTTTGGAGCTGAACTCTCCAGGCCAGGATGTGAAGCTGCTGGCACCAACGTGCGCCCCGGTGGCGCGGTGGTAGAACTGCCGCTTGCAACGCCGGAGGCCCAGGTTCGAATTCCCGCTGTGGCACAAGTGGTAGAAGTGCCGCTCTGCTACACAGAAGGCTCGAATCCTGGGAGTTGGACTCAATGATCTCTAAGGTCCCTTCCAACTTGCACGATACTGTGATACTGTGATCACCTGCTGGGGAGTTTCTTGATGAGCCTCTCCTTGATGTTTCTGTTCCACTGGAGGGAACAGATGACTTGGAGGATGGCCATACCACCAGCAGTGATGCTGGTCTGCTTCTCCCCTCTGCTTATGCTCTGGGCTCCTGCCTGACATCCAGATTGATGGAGACAGAGGAGGACAGTCCCGAGAAGTCCTCTGTGCAGCAGCCCTGTAGCTTAGGGAAAGGATGAGTGCACCTTGACGTGGGGGAGGCCCCACTAGTGCTGCCTTTCCCCTTTTTCTCCCTCCACCGTTATCATGTTCCTCTTTCTGGCAGTTTTGCCATTTCCTCGACTTAGCAAATAATAGTGTGTTAAGTTACGGAGTTTTATTTTCAGCCTAAAGATTTGCATGAAATAGATATAAGTTGTTAAGAAAATAAGGTTGCTGATTACTCACAACTATATATGTGTGTGTGTGTGTGTAATAAGCATAATGTAATGATGTAGAATAAGGGGTGGAATGTCATGGTTTTGCAATTTTGTAATTTTGCTATCAGTATTCCACATCATAACATCATGTTAAGCATAGATAATTTGGACGAATCTGCTGCTCACAGAAAGAAGACTACATGTCCCAGGGAGCACCACGGTCAGTCATTTGACCAGGACTATATAATCTCACTTCAGTGCTGGACTCGTTCTCTTGGATCCTGCCAGCCAGGGGGAGAGCCGTGTGGGAGCGTCCCAGCTGTTTCGCCTAGAGTTACAGTAGGCCTCTCGGTTTCGGGACTCACTCTCTCTTATTTTACTTGATTCGTTAGCCTTAATTCCAATTATATTGCATTATATTGTGTTATTCTGTATTCCGATATAGTATTTAGTAAAATAGTGTGCCTCCTTAGATCGCTGCCGCTGTATTTATTTTCTCTTTCCCTGTTTTCTTTTCCTTTTGGGATAGTGGCCCTGCAGGCCGTCTATACCCCTGTCATGGGTGCCGGTAGATTTTAGGGTAACCTGTGACAGACTCGAAGGACTGTAGTTAGTTTTCTAATCAGGCTTTACCATCACGTCCAATCTAAGACTGCTTTTTACTATTGGTCAGTTAAACAGATTTTCCACTATGTTGCAAAACTCTTCCCAATTCACCTTACAAAACAGGTCAAACTCCTTCACTACAGCCCAGAGAAAATAGAATATTCAATGCAAAGGCTACAATACATGGGCTAAAGGATGTGATCCCCCGAGTTTATTCTCAAGGAAGTCTGAACCATTAGTGCTGAAACTTTCCAAAGAAAATTGCATTATGCAAACATCAGATGTGGTCACTGTAAGCAACTAAAGTGTGCATAATCATAAAGCCTCAAAAATAGGGGGTTGTAATAGAATCTATGGTTCCATCTGCCTTAGATTTTATTCCAGCTGCTTATATTGCAATAATCCCAGGATACGAAAAGGGCCATCCAGATGTCTGGCAGATCCCTTAATTTTTATTAAACTCTGAGTGCTGAAAGTATGTTGAGAAAGCTTCAGCGAGCATCCAATTCTCCAGAGATTCAAACGTCCCAGCAGTCTTTTACAAGCAGATTTCACAGAATCACAGAATCACAGAATTATAGGGGTTGGAAGGGACCTCTAGAGATCATCGAGTCCAACCCCCCTGCCAAAGCAGGCTCCCTACACCACGTCGCACAGGTAGGCGTCCAGGCGGGTCTTGAATATCTCCAGAGAAGGAGACTCCACCACCTCCCTGGGCAGCCTGTTCCAGTGCTCCGTCACCCTCACCGTAAAGAAGTTCTTGCGCAATTTTTGTGCAATTTGAGCGCACTCGCATCAGATTCTACGTCAACCGGAAGCCACACTAATGTTTCAGCTCATGTTGAGGCCCAGAGTAATATGTTCTCACAAGGGTTATTAGCTTTGCCCCACTACGGCAGCTTTGCGTGGCTTCTAGCTTGAAGATGACACATATCTGGTCTCTCTGGATCACCTGTGCCTGCAGACTCTGTATAGGGGTGCCTGTGGGAAAGGAGTTCAGGAAGCACTGCCTGTCTTGTACACATGGGTGGCTGCTGTGATAGGGCTTATGATGGGAATAGTAAAGTTGCTTACAACAGGGGGATTTTTAGCCGCTCAGAGGAGGACTTTGAGCAGTGAACACGTAGATTAGAGGGGTTGAATATTATTTGCAGGCAACTATGCAGTGGGTCCTGGCTGCAGCATGTTGTAACACACTGCAGGCCTGTTGTAGATGCTAACGAGGCTGAACCTTGTAGTATTCGGAGGGGGGGAGATGTTGTAAACATATAGGCGGTAGCGGGGCTTTTTCGGGATGTGACGGTGATAATAACCCAGCCTCTTCCGTCCCATGCCCTGTGATGTACCTTGGGCGCGCATTTCAAACGTGCACCCTAGGGGGCGTAGACGAAGTAATTAAGGTATATAAGGTGTTGATTACTCCTAATAAACGCCATTTTGCCACCTTTCTTGATGAGTCACGGTGGTCTTTTTGGCCCTAGCGAGGGTTTCGCTAGTACCTGGGCAAGGGGGGGTTTAAACTATAATTGTGCACGGCAACACAGGCCTGCCACCATTAAAATTCATTGATTCCCTGAGATGTGTGAGTTGAGCTTGCCATCCTCCAGGTATGACACACAATGGGTTGTTTCCTCAGTGGTGTTAGGCTTCCATGTTAAGTCTGCTGTCTAATTCCTTCAGACAGTCCCAGGGTATTTCTCATATTCATTGAAGACATCGGAGCTAAACCTTAAAGTGACTAAAAAAACCCAACCAAACAAGGCTAACAGCGTTAAAGGCTGAATTTCAGGCTATGAGCTATTAAGACAGCTGATCTCCTCTGGGCTGGTGGAGCTTGCAAATCAGAAGATAAAGCACACAGGGCTAGGAGGTTGGATGACCTCTGGATCACACACAGGATTTCTCCCTCAGAAAAGCCTGTTCATGTGCTTACTGCTACATCCTGCCTAAGCCAGGCCTCAACTCTGTAGTCAAAACAATGATAGTAATAAAAGGTATGCTAAGTACTGAAGCGCAGAACCTGAGGGAGACCAGATACTACATGATTTGTAACAGTAACGTACAGGAAATTACACTCAGTAGGATGAGTGACGTATTTTATATGTCTGGGTTGTGAAAGATGAGAGGGATAAATACAGAAGAGCTCCTGTTTTTGAATGCTGGCCTTTCAGAACAGACCATCAAAGGTCACTTATCTGCCTTGCTGTATGTGATCTTTCATCCATCATATGTATAGCATTGACGTTTTTACATACCTTTTGCCCAGGATCATGGACTAGGAAGAAAAATAAGCTTGTACAATAGTTCATTAGAGAGAGACTTATTTGAGAACTTGCATATTACATTCACGTCAGAGATGCTAAAAGCTGTGACTTTTGAAACAACAAAAAAACCCCAAACACCCAACCACGGTTCTTGGATTTTAGCTGAACATATTGATAAAAGCAGCAGGCGCATTATGTTAGACCCTGCAGGTTTGCTGATTGGGAATGTCGATGGATGTCACCCGATGTGCTCATTTGAAAGTCACAATTAAGTCACAGAAATTAAAGATAATAACGGTGGCAACTACTTTCCACTCTAAAAGTTTTCTCAGGAAACTAAGAAGGCATAACCATGGCTGTGTCAATATAGCTGGCTGTATACATGCATATTGCAGTGTGAGGGAGCATTTTCTGGCTTAGTTGAAATAAGTGCTGAAGAAATTACTGCTAGAACTGGAAAAAAATTACTTTCTGTAATGAGATAAGGGTGCTCACATTGCTTTCCTTCGAGCAATCAAAGGATTGCTCGAAGGAAAGCAATGCTGATTATTAAATGCAAGATGGAAAACACGTAAATAGGAAGTGATTCATTTTGCAGTCAGATAGTGATCTAAAGGCAATACACTTATTCTGACGTTGGAATCTTTCTAAATATGAGATCTTCATGGGAGCGTTTGTACGAAATGTTTCAGATAATATAAAATATATTAGAATTCATCTTTATAAATTTATACCACAGCTGCGTTTGGCTAATGGTTTCAGTTTGAGTCACACAAATCCCGACTTCTGAAAACTAACTTAAAGCTGAGACTGATATCAGCTTAATATTCGTATTATTCAGAAATAAAATAAATAAAATATAAGTGTTTGTGTTACAGGTGACTTCTGAAGTTATTGCAGTGGAAGACATTAAAAATATTTTTCCATTATTCATCCTAGATTCACTTTGTGCCACGCAGTGAATATAAAGAAACCGATCTGTTTCTTCTAACCTGTCTTTAGCCTTTATACAAACAGATACCAGCACAGAAAGTTATTTTTAATTGGATTTACATGTATGCATTACACAACAGCTATTATTTTCTGTCTTGTCCTGCATGTATTTGTCCTAAAAACATTTAGAAATCAAACTTAGGCACAGAATTGATCTCAGAGTGTTCTTAGAAATCTGTAGATCGAAGGCACTTTAGAAAAACACTTATCTAATAATACCAAAAAAACAATTCTTTCTGACTTGGAGACTTAATTCTAGGGGTCAGTTCCACAGACACATGAGCTGATCATAAAATATGATCATTGCAGGATGCAGCCCAGGGCACGCCATTCTGTGAAGTGACACTCCTCTGTGTGATGTCACAATTGATGTCTTTACACCCCTGCAGCAGCAGTGGGAGTGGTGGCCCAGTCTCTTGTGGGACCCGCTGGAGTAGGACCCTGAGAGAGCGTTGTGTCTATCTGGACATATTGTGTAGTGATGGAGCGGCTGAGAGCCCTTCGAGGTGAGGTCCCTCCACCTCTCCAGACACAGTGACGCTGCCGGAGCACGTGTGTGCCGCCAGTGTCTGTTTAGGATGTGCCAGCAGCACTGTCCTTGCTCTGCTGAGTGCAGCTGCCCACCATGGTTTCCCCAGCACCCCAGCAACAGGAAGGCTCTCTCTCCTGTCTCCCCGCTGACCATACATGTTCCAACGCAGCTCACCCCACGCCATGGGGCTGGAGGAGAGTTCCTCCCAAGAGCTGGCTGGATGCTCGGCCCTGGCTCCAAGCAACACCAGCAGCTCTGCTCTTTCCTTCCAGGTCTCTTTGCCTGTGTGGGCTGCATGCCCAGATGTACACGTCGCAGAGGGAGAGGCAGGGTGGCAAGCCCTGTCCCCACCTGTGCCGTGACTTTGCTGCTGCAGCGCCTGCAAGACCAGGAGGTGAGCTGGGACATCCAACCATCAGTCCTTGCCCCGGCCCAGTGCCACGGTCCCATGGGTGCCAGGCCCCAGAAGCACATTGGCACAGCAATGGGTGGCAGCGGGTGGCTCCCCGGGAACAAGGGCAAAGCAAAACATGTCTGATCCCTGTCCCCAGGGTGACCGAGCTCAGGTTTACTACGAGCTCGAGAGCGTCTTGTGGGAAGACGACGACGGCCGCCCACCATGCGGAGTGGTGAACCGCCTGCTGGCAGAGGTGTCCCAGGACCTGACAGCAGCCCAGGTGAGGGGTCACTCCCAAAGGCAAAGGGAGCCGTCTGCCCACGCTGGTGTTCTGCTGGCGGATAGTGGTGGCTTTGCCCTCCCTAGGGAAGGTCTCAGGCAGCCTCCTGTGCTGTGTGTCACCAGTGACTCTTTTTCAGGGAGTGACAGACAGCGTGAGGACGGCTGCCAGCAACGTCCTGGTGGCTCTGGCCCGGATGCACTTCTGCTTGGTGATGGCCGAGCTCCAGGGACACCTGAAGGCAACAGGGGAGATGTCCAAGGAGTTTGTGCTCATCACCCTGAGCAAACTTTTCAGTAGCTATGGTAGAGTGCCCTCAGCCTCCTGACTTCAATGATAACTGGGGAAAGGGGTCATTCCCCTCTACATGTAATCTGTGTTGAGCTGGGAGATGCAGTGCTGCAGCTGCTTCTCCCTCACTGCTGAGGCTCTGACCCTGGATCTCTCCTTCCTCTCTGCAGCTACACAGTGCATCCCCTTCATGCGGCTGACGCTGGCTGGCCTGCGCAGTGTGGTGGACCAGGTGAAGAGCGGCCGGACCCTGTCCATCGTTTGTACTGGTGAGTGTCAGCAGCAGAGCAGGGGGGCTCGGGACAGCTGTTGCATCTCACCCTGCTGCAGAGTCTCAGGGACTCCCCTTTATCTTACGTTTTATTATTATTATTATTATTACTATTATTTTATTTTATGATTAAATTTATTTTTAATTAATTACACATTTTTTGTTTGTTTGTTTTGTTTTTCCAGTTGTGAAACAGTGGTCTGAAGGATTCAAGGTTCACTTGTCCTCTGGAAAGCAATGCCCTTGGCCTGCCATGGAGAAAGAGCAGATCTGTGAGAATCTTTACCAGCTGTTCTGCTCTGTGCTGAGGAACTGGCAGGTCTGCAAGGAGGAAAAGGTGAGCTCTGCTGCATTCCCAGCCCGGGATGGCAATGTGGACATCCATGTTGGCAGCTCTGTCTGTCCCCAGCAGGCTGAGAGCAGAGGGGTGATGAGAGGGAGATGCCGGGCTCTGCAAAGGGCCCTGAACTGGCTCTGTGTTTGGGGCTGGATCTCCCTGCCAGGGAGCAGCTGCATGTCACAGCATTGTGGCAGGGAGAGCTGGGGATGAAGGGTGTGGGAAAAACCTGCGTGCCCTCCAGAGCGAGCCCATCTCCTGCTGGGTACAGGGATATGGGGAAAGGGAAGGGAAAGAGAAAGCTTTCTCTGTAGGAAGGGCAGACCTTCAGTCTTTGATGCTGGGCCTCTTTCATCCCTCTCCAGGACAAACAGGCCGTCCTCGGGGCTGTGGTTGCCATGATGGCTGTCCTCCTGCAAGAGGAGCTGCACCAAGAGCATGTCTGGGAGCAGCTCCTCTGGCTTGTGCACCAGTGTCAGGAGGTCCAAGACACCTGCAGGGCGACCAAGGTGAGATGTTGTGCAGGGCTCTGCGTGGACGTGGGGCCAATGCCAAGAGGGGACAGCGGGATGGAGGGAAGAGGTGGGGAGCCCTGGGAGAAAGAAAGAAGGAATAAGTGTACAAGGGAGGTCTGAGGCTTCCTCAGCTCTTCAGTCAAGGAAGGAACAACCTGGACAGAGTCAGGAGAGAGCCAGGAGTCACTGGGGCCCATCTCCTGGGGTTGGGAGGCTTCACCACCATCCCTGTTGGGCTCCAAGTGCCTGAGGAGCTCTGTGCTAACAGCCAGGGGGACCACGTTCAGTTGCATCTGATGGGAGAGAAGAAGGCTGCTGGGTGGGAAATGCCTGCAAAGGATGCCCGAACAGACTAGGTTGAGAGCAGAGAGACTCTCTTGGTGCTGCAGGGAGGGCGGTACAAACCAGAACACCTGTGCAGGATCTTCTCCCAGCAGACAAACTATTGGTAATCAGTTTCTCTGCTCCCAAGTGGCTAGATGTGGCTTCAGCCTTTTCTTCCCCTCCTGATCTCTTGCAGAGCCTCAGTATCTTCCTGGAGGCCTTAAAGGGCATTGAGACGGTCATCCCCAAGGACAAGTTTCTGGCCATCACCAGTGCCACCTTCTACCAGGTAAGGGGAGCCTATCCTTGCACCCACAGCAGTTTCCCTCTTGGCTAAGTCTCAGGAGGACTGTGGATCTCTGAGCCTCTGATGGCTGCTCAGCCTTAGCTCCTGCATTACCATGACTGCTCCAGAGCTGTGTGTGTGCCCCTGGGGATGTTGTGGGGCAGGCTGAGTTTTGTCTGCACATCCTCTTCCCGAAAGTGCCGAGGGAGATGCGAGCTGGCAGCACAGTTTCTTTTCCATCCTCAATGCTGATGCAATTTTCTAAAACGAACCTTGTTCCCGCAGCTCTCTGACAACACCAAGCAGCGCAACAAGGCTGACAGAGAAGAGCTGACCCACTGCATCCTGCTTCAGGGTAAGGAGAGCAGCTTTGGTAATGCTTGGTGATGCCCTGTCCAAGAACTCTCTTGCAAACCTCCAGAATGGGTTTAAGCTTCTTGCTAACACTGAGCGGGATTTTCTCCCTGTAGCCCAAATCTGCGCAGAGGAAACAATCCTGTTTCTACAGTCACAGCTGGGTGATGAGAGGAAGGCCAGTTGTGTGGCAGCCCTGGGTCTGCTTGGTGCTCTGGCTCGCTCTGATGGTCAGTACCACAGGTCAGGACTTCCAGAGATCCCTTTTGCCATCTGGGTTGTGCCTCCACGCATGCTTCTGTGCATTTATTGCAGAGCCTGTGATGACAGAGAAGCTGCCCCAGGTTGTGGAGTCTGTGCAGTGTCTGTGCAGGGACCCCAGGACCCAGGTGAGCTGATTCAGGAAAGGAAAGAGCTGTTGGGTGGTAGAGAGAGCCTTTGCCTTGGGGCAGAGGCTGGTGAGGCTGTACTAGAAGGACTCAGACCCAGAGAAGTATTCCCCCTCTCCTTTGTGTCCTCTGAGAGCCCAATGGCAAGAAGCGATGCTGCTGCCAACATGGGCAGGGCTGGGGTGTCAAGAAAGGTGCTGTGGCATTGACCACGTGGTCTCAATGGCTCTTGTGGGGAGACCAAGCAGAGTGGAGTGGGCAGGTCCCTGTACCATGCACAGGAAGTGCACAGTCTGGTGCTAAGGCCTGGCCTTCACCTCAGGGGCAAAGGCTTCTCCTCTGCTCTGTGCGTGTCTAAAAAGGGAAAAAAAATATCAAACCCACCATTGATCCCTGGCAGGTGAGGAGGGCCATTCTGCATTTCATCAAGGATGTGCTCAGTGTTAATGCCTGGAGCTGCTCAGCCTGGGATGTGGTGGGGCATATCTTCAGTGAGTTCAGCCGCACCACAGAAAGAAGGGTAAGGAGAGTGGGCAGCATCTTCCTTTGGAAGACCCGTGCTGTTCAGAGGATGGCACAGAAACACCAGTGGGGCCACACCTGAGCCTATGAGAGGCTCCTGAGAACTGAGAGTAACCAGTGTTCCAACAACTCTGTCATGCAGGCAGCTGGAAACCTTTCTGCCCAGGAAGCCCAGGAAGAAGGAGAACTCCAAGAGCTGTGTATGGACATCCTGGGGTCACTGGATGTCTCTGTGAGAGGGGTGACCAAAGTAAGTCACAGTCTGCACTTCTGCCACTCCTTGCCTTCGCACCACATGTTCCTTGCCCCTTCCACCACCCCAGGTCTGTCCTCCAACGTGCTCTGAAGCACACAAGGCTCAGGGAAATTCAGAGAGTCCTCTTCATCTCTGAGCAGAGGCAGGAAAGCTGACATGCTCAACTGCCTCGTTTCTTACAGCTCCTGTGGCCGCGGCTGCTGCTGTACGTGGTGCCAGCCCAGTACACCGGCATGCTGATCCCCGTCTCCCGCTGTGTCCGAGCCCTGGCTGAGAGAGGGGACCTGACGGTACAGGAGATAGAAGAGCTGGATCCACACTTTGTCACCTCCATGTTTCAAGGTAGGAGCAGAAACTCCTCCAGTGAGCTCTGCTGACTGGTGTTAGCACTCAGAAGGGACAGCAGAGGTGCAAGAGGTGGAGCGCAGCATGTCTTGGAGTCTCACTCAGCACTTCTTTCTCCCCACAGGCCCACTGCTGACTCCCCAGACACTGCTGGCACGCCTGTTGGTGAGTAGATGCTTCAGAGGCTGATGCCATGAGCCCTGAGGAGGAAGCAGCATGGCTGAGCATTCCAGCACCTGTCTCACCCCTGGGGATGCTGTTCTCTTCACGGGCTTGCAGTGCCATGGGCAAAGCTGCTAGCTGCTCCTTGTCCACCAGGGCAGAGCCAAGCTGCTTCCCTCTTGGGAGAAGCTGCTGTCCTTGCTGCAGAAGTGACCCTCCTTCCCCTTGATCTCATACAGGTGGTGGCAGGGAGTCCTTTTGCAGGCAGTGAACTCCAAGCCGCTGCCTTGCTGCTCATGCAAAACCTCCACAGCAGGATCCACAGAGCTGTGGGAGGCCACATGGGCTGCTGAGATCCCCCTGCTGCTGCAGTGCCTTGAAGGTAAAGTGCTGGTGGGGAGGGAGGGGGGGAGGCAGGGAAAGGGGGGAGAGTGAAAATGCAGCTCTGCTGTGTCGCAGAGGGGAAGCATTGCCTGCAGCCCAGTGCTTGCTCTGCCGTTGTTCCCATTCCAGGGAGACAGCATTGAGGCCTGGGGATTTTTGCCCCTTGGGATCTGCCTGTTCCAGGTCATGGATGGGCCCTTCATGTCTCCCCAAACAGCAGTCTTGGAGCAGTTCCGTGCTCCTGCTGAGACAGTGTCCGTGGGGAGGGACAGGTCATTGTTGAGGGGGTGCAGGACACAGCTTGGCAGTGCTGAGTGCCCAAGGCCAAGCATGGTTTGCAGCAGCTCTTTCATGACTTGATCCCAAGCATGTGTCTTTTGTTTCCTGTTGCTGTGCAGGGAAAGATGAGAGCTTCCCAGACTCTGCAGAGTGGGAGCACCGTCTCCTAAAGGTACAGCATTGCTGGAAAGTATTGCTTGCCGGCACCAAGGAGCCCTGCTCCCATATGAGCCAGGGAGGGAATGCTGGGGGGAGCTGGGAGAGGGGCTGTTCTTCCAGTCACCTGTACTCAGAAGGCTGTGGTGACTTAGGAATGTGGGAAGAAGCAAAGAGCAAGGGATCATTGGCTTCTCCTGTTCTCCAACAGCTCCTGAGGACATCATTGGAGACCATGGAGGATGAGGCCTGGGCCGAGGCCCTGAGCTGTGAGCTGAGCCGATGGCTGAGCAGCTCTCCCAGCAGCTCTGAAGAAAAGGTGGGTTCACCCAGCTCTACCCAGCGGGGCAGCTGCAGGTACCCAACTGGGGCTGGGGCTGGTGCTGGTGCTCTGCCCACGCAGGCTGTTCACACTGCTTCCCTGGCCTGTGTCCCCCAGAGAGCCTTTCCCTGCAAAATCCTCAGGGCTGGTTAAAGCTCGGCCCTGCAGCTGCTCTCAGTGACTCCCAGGGAGTGTGGGTCCTTCCCACCTGGCCCTCTCCCAGTAGGTCAGGCTGCTGACACATCTCAGCTTCTTCCCTCCCATCCCTTCTCTTCCCTTCCCATGCAGTCTTTCCTGTACAAGGCACTGGGGACAGTACTGGGAGCCTGTCAGGAAGTCCTCCATGTCCAAGAGAAGCTGCTCCAACACCTGGAGGAAGCAAACATGGAGAAGCCATCTGAAGTCCAGGTGAGCTCTCCTTCCAACCAGCTGCCAGCAACTCTGCTCTGTCCCTGGGGCAGAGGGCTTCTTCTGGCCCTGCTCCAGACCTTTCAATCTCCTCACTGCTGCCTCTTCCTTCAGGCGAAGACCAGCCTGGACACTGTGGCTGGCTGTGCCAGCTGGTTCAGGCCTGCACCAAACACCCCTTGTTCTTTCATGCAGGGAATGATCTCTCTTCTCAGCCATGCCGCTGAGAGCAGCTTCCACACAGTCCTGGACACACTCACCATGTTTGCGTCCAGGCTGTGCAAAGGCAAGAATGAGAAGACTTCCATACTGAAGGAGGTAAAGCATTATGCTTTTTCATCTTGGCTCTCTTCTGTCTTATTTTCAAGGCAGCTCCTGCCTTTGAAGCCCAAGTGCACCAGGGGCTGTTGAGCGAGTGTCTCAAGGCATTTCTCCCCATGCAGATGGAGCTGGGCAGCACGAGAGCTCATGCCACACGCAGCGCTCTCATCCTCGCCCATGGCAGCTTAGCACTGCGAGCTTCCAAGGAACAACTGCTAGTCCACCTGGAGGGAGACATCGTGGGCAACATCCTGCTTCTCTACAGTTGCAGCTGCCAGGTGAGAGCTCAAAGCACATCAGGGTGTCAGAGCCTCCATCTGCAGCCCCTCCATGTGGTGGGCAGGGGGTGGGGTGCTGAAATGGGTCTTCTCTTTCCTAAGGTCCCTCAGGGAATGGTCTGTGTCCAGATGAAGATCCAATCCTTCCCTTAGTGTTGCCCCCACATGTTCCCCTTGTAGCCCTCGGCCCTTCCTGCACTTCAAAGGATGTTTTTCTCTCTTGGGCCTCAGGACTTGCAGAACAAGCTCGCGCTGGTGCAGAGCATCACCGACTTCAGCTCTGCCTTCCGTGCTGTGGGTGACTCTGCCTGCTTTAACCCCTCCTTGAAGGGCAAGCTGATGGAGATCCTGATGGTGAGTGCCTAGAGCCAAGGCTGTCTACAGCAGAGTGTAGGCATACAGGTCTCCCTCAGCCAGATGGCTCCAGCTGGTGGGGACCTTGGGTGCTGGCAGGCAGAGGCTGGGCAGCAGTCTAGGGCCACCAGCTGTGGAGCTGTTGCATCCTGCATTGCTTTGGTAGGAAATGTGGGAGTGATGGGGTTGGTGTGTGGCAGTTGTGTCTGCCTCTGGGCTGGACAGAAGAGCTCTCGTGTGCCCCTTGCCCACTTTGACAGTGTCTCTCTGGTACTTGCAGGACTTGCTGAAGGAGTATTACTTGGGCAGCCCTGTCTCGCCAGTGCCCCTCAAGGTGGTTCTGGCCCTGGAGCAGTTGAGGTAAGGGTAACCTCTGGGGTTACAAGGCAGGGAGGACCGGCATCTACAGGAGAGTTGGCTGTGCTGTCGTGCCCAGCAAAGATGAGGTTCTGGGCAGGGAAAAAGGCCCTGGTGCTCCTGTCTCCTGGCAGGGAAGAGAAGGGAGACCTGGAGTCTCCTTCCCCTCAGAGTGGAAAGTGGTTCACTGCTGCCAGGGAGAAGGCTGGTGCTGCTGAAACTAAAGACAGAGCTCAGCAGCACCGCCTGGGAGTGTTGGCTTTGCAGATGTCCATTAGGAGAAACTCAGATGTCGTCTGAACCAGCCTGGACAGCACTGGTAAAGGCCCTTTCTGCTTTCTCTTCCTTTTTTCCTCCTGTCAGCAAGCTGAAGCCCTATTTAGGAAGCAAGGACATGTTTGAAATGCTGGTTCTGTGCTGCAAGAACATTGTGACCCACCCTTCAGCAGAGATGATGCGGAAGATCAGGAAGTCACAGCAAGCAGCTCAGTACCTGCAGGTAACCTGCCATAATTTTCCCAGTCACCTTTCAGTCAGAGCCCTTCCTCAGCACACACAACCCATGCTCTGGCAGCAGCCGTGATGCCACACTTCAGTCCTTTCTTCTGCTTTCAGCTTCAGCAAACATCATTGAAAGCTCTCAGCCGGCTCATGGTAGTTCTTCTGGAGACAGAGCCCAGCCGTGGCTTCTTCCAGAACATAGTCCATGTGAGTATGTGTGGGGCAAGGGAGAAAGCGTGATACCTGTTGATAGTAGGGACAGAGATCTGGGGACTGAGAGGACTACGAGAGGAGAGAAATCTCCTGCTGACGTGCCAGCTCACTGCGAGCTCAGAAATGGCAGAGAAATGGGCCCTGCAGGGGGAAAGGCAGGAACCAGCCCCTGACAGGCCACAGCCAAGGAAAAGCTCCTGGGTTAGGAGGCGGGAGTGTCTGCAGAGAGTGGGGGCAGCAGTGCTGGTGCTCAGTGAGGGGGGTGTGTGGAAACACAGTGTAGGTTCTGAGGGAAAGTGCTGGGAAAGGAGTGACAGAGGTGGGAAAGGGAGAGGGAGAGGGAGAGGAAAGGGAAAGGGAAAAGATGTCCACAGTAAGACAGATGCTCTGCTCCAGATCCTGCAGATAGCAATGACTTCAGGCAACATGTGGGAGCGCAAGAGGGCCCTGCAGACCTGCTCCCAGCTGCTGGCTGCTTGTGAAAATCTTCAAGTGAGTAGAGAGCCCCACCTCATGTCCCTGGCTCCCTCCCAGCTCAGCACCCCTGAGCTGGAAGGTAAGCTCTGCCCAGCTGTGCATGCTACGCCACCCACTGCATGGGGAAGGCACAGGCAGGAGAAGCAAGGGAGAGCTGGGGCTGCCTACAGCTTGTTCCCTGCCTCTCACCCATGCAGAGGGGAGATGCCTGCAAGCACTTTGGCTCCTTGGTGGGATTGCTGGCACCTCTGATGTGTGACCCCATGCCCACAACCCGCCAGCTGGCTATCACCTGTCTGAGCTCCCTTTTCCGCATCCAAGGTAAGTAGAGTGGCCATGTACCATCCCTCTGCTCTCCTCTGCAGCACCACTGGAGCCCATGGGCTGGGCCTACTTTACAGAAGGGAGAGGCACCGTGTGCAGCTGCCTTCTCCCCACTCTGTCCTCTGTCTCTCCCCCGTGGAAAGTGGTTCCTTTTCCAGATGCGTGACTTCCCTTTTCTCCCCATGCCCTTCAGCCAAGGTGACCAATAGAGTCATCCAGACAGGAGACATTGGGAGCCTGTGTGAGGGGCTGAATGACTGCAGCACCACCTCTCAGCTCCAGACCTCGTCCAAAATCGCAAGGGTAAGTAGACCCAAAATGGGGTAGTGGGATCTCTGTGTGTAGGCTTCTGCACAACCTTCTGCTCCCCCCAGCCTCTCACACCACTTCCAGAAGGAGCTGCCACCCTGAGATCACTTTTCTCAGCAAGTAGCAGGAGGCTCTGAGCTATGTCTGGCCTTCAGGTGCCCAGCGCAAGGAGCTGATTCCATGACGTGTGTGCGTGCATGTGTGTGTATGTGAGACTGTGGCTGCTGGGAGATAGGTTTTGCATGTAAGCAAACACCATCGCTGCAGAAGCTGAGAGAAGGCTCAACTGCCTTCTGTATGAACAGCAGGGTATGGATAGTGATGTGATGGCCACTTGAATGACCGGCAAGCCGCTGAACTAAGAATGCCCTCAAGACCGCTTTATGTTTTGAAGAGCTGCTGCAGGATCAGTGATGGGATCTCTCCTTCTTCTCATTTCTCTGCAGATCGTGTGCAGAAACTTTCCCCTGGACCACACCACAGACTTCATGATGGCCATCAAGGACACCTTCCAGAAGGCCAGAGGAATGCGTGTGCGTGCTGCTGGGAAGTGGATGATCACCTTTCTGCAGATGAATGGAAAGAACATCCGGCGGGATGTAAGAGACTTTTTCTGGCTTTGCACTATGCCTTGTGCCATTTGCCTCTTGTGCTAAAGAAGCACACCCTGGATAGGGTGACTGGTGTGAAATTTAAGCTTAGGCTTTGACATCATGTCAAGGGAGCAGGCCCTGCTCATGTGCTGAATGTCCATGTTTAGGCCCTGCAGAGTCAAGGATGCAGCAAGTCATTCTTTCTCCCCTTCTTCTTTCAGGTGCCACAGATTCTCTACATCCTGCACTGCTGCATGTTCTCCATGCAGCAGAGCGCGTTCATGCCCTTCCTGTGCCAGGCAGTGGTCATCCTCACCCGCTTTCACACAGAGATCACGATTGACAATTTCTTCCGGCTGCTCGAGCCACAGACAGGTACTGGCACTCCTGCCTTTGCTGTTGCTACAGTCCCAGTTGTAGCTTGCCTCTGTCAGAGGGATCCAAGACAAAGCAGCTTTTCTTTGATCCTCTCAAAGTCTGTTTGAGGTGAAAATTACTCAGTCGTAACTTGAGATTTTCCTTTTTCTAGCAAGACATGGAGGAGAAAAAGAGAGCTTTATCTTCGAGAGTGGAAACGGTAGAAGAATGAAAAGGAAAGCTGAGTTAAAAAATCTGTATTATCTATCAAACATTTTTAAATACTTAAATGGTTGAGAAGTGAAAAGAGTATTTTTTTTTACCAAGTCTTCATTTGAATAACTACTGAAGACCATCTCTATACCATTTACACCATGCACTGGTCTGCAAGGGGAGTGAACTTCCAGCAGCAGAGCTTGTGTCTGCACAGACGTGGGCATTTGTACAGGACGCCAAAACCCCTGCTGTGGACATGTTGTGTCTCCTGCAGAATATCTTCCAAACACATGGCTGAATGACTGCAGCACCACCTCTCAGCTCCAGACCTCGTCCAAAATCTCAAGGGTAAGTGGACCCAAAAAGGGGTGATGCGATCTCAATGTGTAGGCTTCTGCACATCCCTCCGCTTCTGCTGCCTCTCACACCACTTCCAGAAGGAGCTGTCACCCTGAGATCACTTTTCTCAGCAAGTAGCAGGAGGCTCTGAGCTATGTCTGGCCTTCAGGTGCCCAGCGCAAGGAGCTGATTCCATGACATGAATGCGCGTGTGGTGTGCGTGTGGCTGTGCATGTGAGTGTGTGCACGTGTATGACCGTGGCTGCTGGGGGTAGGCTTTGCATATAAGCAAACACCATGCGTGGAAAAGCTGAGAGAAGGCTCAACCACTGTAGGTATGAATAGCAGGGTAAGGACAGCAGGAGCGTTGTGATGGCCACTTGAATGACCGGCAAGCTGCTGAACTGAGAATGCTCTCAAGACCGCTTTATGTTTTGAAGAGCTGCTGCAGATCAGTGATGGGATCTCTCCTGCTTCTCATTTCTCTGCAGATCGTGTGCAGAAACTTCCCTCTGGAACACACCATAGACTTCATGATGGCATCAAGGACACCTTCCAGTAGGCCAAAGGAATGCGTGTGCGTGCTGCTGGGAAGTGGCTGATCACCTTTCTGCAGATGAATGTAAAGGACATCCGTCAAGATGTAAGAGACTTTCTTCTATGTGTCTTGGACTCTTTCTGGCTGTTTGCATTACGCTTTGTGCTGTTTACCTCTTGTGCTAAAGAAGCACAGCCTGAGTGCAGGGCCAGGGTTTGGACAGGGTGGCTGGCCTGAAATGTAGGCTTAGGCCTTGGCAGCATGTCAAGGGAACAGGCACTGCTCATGTGCTGAATGTCCATGGTTAGGTCAAGGATGCAGCAAGTCATTCTTTCTCGCCTTCTTCTTTCAGACGCTGCTGATCCTCTACATTCTGCGCAGCTGCACGTTGTCCTTGCAGCAGAGCACGTTCATGCCCTTCATATTCCAGGCGGGTGGTCATCCTCACCCGCTGTAATGCAGAGGCCACAGTTGGCAGCTTCTCCCGGCTGCCTGAGTTGACGGACAGGTATTGTCACTCCTGCCCTTGCTGTTGCTGCGCTCTCAGTTGTAGCTTGCCTCTGTCAGAGGGATCCAGGGAAGCAGCAGCTTTTCTTTTTCTTCTCAAAGTCTGTTTGAGGTGAAATTTACTCAGTCACAACTTGAGACTCTCTATTTTTCCAGTGAGACATGGAGGAGAATAAGAAGTTTTTGTCTTCAATGGTGGAGCCGGTAGAAAAGAAGGGAAGGAAAGAGAAGGGAAGAGAAGGGAAGAGAAGGGAAGAGAAGGAAGAGAAGAGAAGAGAAGAGAAAGGAGAAGAGGAAGAGAAGAGAAGAGAAGAGAAGAGAAGAGAAGAGAAGAGAAGAGAAGAGAAGAGAAGAGAAGAGAAGGAGAAGAGAAGAGAAGAGAAGAGAAGAGAGAGAGAAGAAAGAGAAGAGAAGAGAAGAGAAGAGAAAAGAGAAGAAGAGCAAATGGGAAGGGGAAGAGCAAATGGGAAGGGAAGGAAAGAGGAGAACAGAACGGGGAGAGAAGGGAAGGGAAGGGAAGGGAAGGGAAGGGAAGGGAAGGGAAGGGAAGGGAAGGGAAGGGAAGGGAAGGGAAGGAAGGGAAGGGAAGGGAAGGGAAGGGAAGGGAAGGGAAGGGGAGAACAGAATGGGAGAGAAGGGAGAGGAGGAAAGGGGGAAGGAGGGGAGAGGGAGGGTGTGAGGAAGGGGAGAAGGACAGGAGTGGAAGGGGGAGAGGGGAAAAAGAGAAGGTAAAAAAGAGAAGAGGGGAGGAGAAGAGAGTAGAGGGGAGGAGAGGAGGGGAAAGGAGGAAGGGGAAGGCGAGAGAGAAAGAAAAAGGGAACGGAAAAGGTAAATGTAAAAGGGGAAGAGAGGTGTGGAGGGGAGACAAGAGGAGGGGAAAGGTAGGGGGGGTGGGGATAGGGAAGGAAATTGGAATGAATAATTAAATAGTTAAATGTAAAAGGGGAGGGAGTGGAGAGGAGGGAGGGGAGAGAAGTGTAGGTGGTAGGGAGGGGGACAGGGGAGGGGAGAGGAAAGGAAAATAGTATGAATAAGTAAATGTAAAAGGGGAAGGGAGGGAAAAGGGAGGGTAAGAGGGATAGAAAAAGGAAGGAAAAAAAGGAGATTGGGAGGGGAGAGGAGGGAAGAGAAGGTGGGCGGAGGGGACAGGAGAGGGGAGGGGAGAGGGAAGGAAAATGGTATGAATAAGTAAATGTAAAAGGGGAGGGGAGGGAGAAGGAGGGGAGAGGGGTAGAAAAATGAAGGAGAAAAGGAGATTGCAGTGGAAGGGCAGGTAAGTGAAGGGAAGAGGAGAGGAGAGGAGAGGAGAGGAGAGGAGAGGAGAGGAGAGGAGAGGAGAGGAGAGGAGAGGAGAGAGGAGAGAGGAGAGAGGAGAGAGGAGAGAGGAGAGAGGAGAGAGGGGAGAGGGGAGAGGGGAGAGGGGAGAGGGGAGAGGGGAGAGGGGAGAGGGGAGAGGGGAGAGGGAGAGGGGAGAGGGAGAGGGGAGAGGGGAGAGGGGAGAGAGAGGGGAAGAGGGGGAGAGGGGAGAGGGGAGAGGGGAGAGGGGAGAGGGGAGAGGGGAGAGGGGA
Source organism: Excalfactoria chinensis (assembly GCF_039878825.1). Lineage (NCBI taxonomy): Eukaryota > Metazoa > Chordata > Aves > Galliformes > Phasianidae > Excalfactoria > Excalfactoria chinensis. The sequence goes on along the minus strand of NC_092825.1, from coordinate 109,500,026 downwards.
GAGGGGGAGAGGGGAGAGGGGAGAGAGGAGAGAGGAGTGAGGAGAGAGGAGAGAGGAGAGAGGAGAGAGGAGAGAGGAGAGAGGAGAGAGGAGAGAGGAGAGAGGAGAGAGGAGAGAGGAAAGAGAGAAGAGAGATGAGAGAAGAGAGAAGAGAGAAGAGAAGAGGGAAGAGAAGAGAGAAGAGAAGAGAGAAGAGAGAAGAGAGAAGGGGAGGGAAGGGCAGGGGAGGGGAGGGGGAAGAGAAAATGAGCTTAAAAAAATTGAATTATTTATTTAATAAATTAAATACCAGAATCCTGACTATGATGTGGAAGAGTTTTTGTTTGTTTGTTTGTTTGTTTTAACCAAGTCATCATTTTAATAGCTGCCAATAAGGTCTCCCCTGAGCCTCCTCTTCTCCAGGCCTGAACAATCCAGCTCCCTCAGCCACTCCTCACAAGGCCTGTGCTCCGGACCCCCTCACCAGCTTCGTAGCCCTCCTCTGAACGCATTCCAGGGCCTCAGTGTCTTTCCTGCAGTGAGGGGCCAGTACAGGATGCCAAAACCCCTGCTATGGACATGTTGTGTCTCCTGCAGAATATCTTCCAAACACATGGCTTGCCAAAACAGGTTACTTCGTTGCTCACTCTCAGAGCTCTTCCTCTGTTTTGACTTAGATGTCCAGGTCTGTTTGTCTCTGAACTCTTGGAGAATTCCCTTCAGCCTAACCAGGTAGTTTAACATGAGTTCTCTCACTCCTGCTCATTTACATTTCCACTTTCGACTCTGCTCATGTCATGAGTATTTCTTTATCCTGCTGCTTACTTATTTTTTTGCATCCTCCTTCACGGCGTGTTTCCATTTCCTTGCATTTGCAGACCAAGAATGAGCCATGCAGCATCCATCTTTCTCTGTGTCAGATGATGCTTCTGTTCTTGCCTGTCTTCCTCTCATTTCTCTGTGCCTCCTTCATCCTTGGTCTTTCTCTGAGCAGCAGGTTGAGGCCAGCTGCCTCTCTAGCAGCACTCTTCCAGATCATCTCTGCCTGATGCTCGCGCTCTCTTTCACTCTCCTCTCATTCTCATTCTTCTTTGGCTTCTCTCATCCTTGCCCCTGCTGCATACAAGCCTGCATGCCACACTGGCAGCAGGTGACAGCCACTGCTGAAGGTGCTGATGTTTCACCACTGCACATCACCTCCCCTTCCACAACAACTTCCCCCTTCCGTTTTACTTGTTGTTTGTGACATTTTCCAAAATCCTGTATGGACTTTGTAGCAATGAGGTAATTGCCTGGGTTATGCAATGAAAGCCTGCTGTCTCCCAGACATGGAAGAACCAGAGGGCCCATGGGCTGAGGAGCTCTGGTCCTTCCCTGTGCTGTCACAGGGACCAACTCCAAAGCTGGGGGACCCTGCAAGGGTTTTGAGGAAAGACTCTAAAGGCATTTTTTTGACCACCTTTCTTCACCCAATCATTGCTTGGGATGTAGAATAGAGCATCTTGTAATCTCAACATGAAAGAACCAGATGGAGTGGAGGGAATAAGGATATATAGGGAGTTACCTTTGGTAAAGCCCTGTTGTTTACCACCAATCAACCTTGTCTTTATTTTCCATGTGCCTTAGTAGGGCCTTCAGGATCTGCTCCATGATCTTGCCAGGCACAGAGATGAGACTGACTGGCCTGTGGTTCTCTGGATCTTCTTTTTTTCCTTTCTTGAAAATGGGGGCTATATTTCCCCTTTTCCAATCAGGGGTGTTGGTCCCTTCCAACCTGTATGATTCTGAGATTGTATGAGAAAGAAACCACAAGAATCATGTGCAAATTGCACGGGATGGATTTGGCAGAGGCAATACCTTTTCCAAGGAAAAGTGAGGTCTTAGCAGCAGTGCTAAGACACGCAGTGCTGTCATATCAGGAGAGAGGCCAGTGAGAAACTCTCATTGCCTGTGGGTGCTGCAGGCTGCCCTGATCAGGAGAATGAGCAGCCCCAAAGCTTTTGTCACGATCCAGACAGAACTGCACGCTAATTCCAGAGGGGAACAGCATCAAGGGACAACCCCACCATGATACAGAAGGCTTGCCACAGTGTTGAGCAGCACAAGGATACACGACCAGAAGGAGGGAGATGATGAAGTTACCAGCTTCCATTCTAGTTGGCGGCTGCTGGAATGTGCCTTAGGACTGTGGGTGACTGCAGGTGAAGGGAAATAGGGAAACACTGAAATATATTAGATCTCCCTTGCAGGGAGATCGAGCACACTCCAATACTTCTGAGCTGGAAGAACCAACCACCTGCCCAGACACAGCCCTGACATGCTGCAGGCAGAGCTGGGAATGATGGTGGGCAGACCCCCACATGTAGTGGGAGTGTTCCCAGGGAGCTCAGAGCATAGAAAGGGTGAACATGGTGGGGGATGCGGTCTTTCTCTCTGTTGAAGCATTCAGTTTGCTTAACACTTTCTGCCTTGTCAGTGGAACCTGTTCTCCACTCGGGCAAAAAGCCGTTACCTAGGAGACTGTGGCTGCCCTGACCAACATGCGGACGTCCATGTCTCTGTCCGCAGGGAGTGCCTGGGCCTGGCACAAGTACCAGAGGGTGATCTGCTCCTCTTGGGTGAGGTAGAAACATTAAGAAGCGTCTGAGAGTGTGAAAGGGAGATCGACTGGTGGAGGTGCTCCCTGGCACCACTGCAAGGCACACAAGTAGTGGTGGATTCCCACCTCTCCCTCAGCAGACAGAGGGAGGGGCCTGGGAGGGCAAGGAGTAATGGAGGAAGGGCTCCTGCATGGGGCAGCAGGTGACCCACGTCCCAACCTACCCCACCTCAGCAGGTGCCCTTGCATAACTGGTGTGAAGCCCTGGGACACAAACCACAGGTAAGCAAAGGAAATGAAGAAAGCCCACACAGAGGGCTGTTTAGGGTGAGGCAGTCATCCCCGCGCCTCAAGACAGCCTCTACCAAGCACAATGGAAGGGTGATCTTCATAAGAGACTCCCTTCTGAGGGGAGCTGAGGGCCTGATATGCCAACCAGGCCCTCCTAAGGAAGTCCACTACCTCCCTATGGCCTGGGTTGGGGGCATTACTGGGAAACTCCCTAGTCTGATGCGGCCCCCTAATGATTGCCACTCCTGATATTTCAGATAGGCTGTGATGAGATTGCAGGGGGAATCCTTTGGGCTATCAAGAGGAACTTCAGGGCACTGGAACAGTTAGTTGATGGAGCAGGAGTTCAAGTGGTAGTTTTTGCCATCCCTTTGGTAGCAGGGAAAGATACTGAGAGAAGCAGGAAGACCCCCCTCATCAACACGAGGCTAACAGGTTGGTGCCATTGGGGGAAATATTTTTTTGATCCTTGGGTGGCTTATTTGGCACCAGGCCTGCTTACAATGGATGGGGACCACCTGAGTCAAAGGGGGAAAAGGATTCTGACCAAGAAGCTCTCTGGGCCTATTTACAGGGCTTTAGACTAGGTTTGAAGAGTGAAGGGTGTAATAGTGAGCCTGCCAGAACAAGGTGCAGGACAGTATAGCTAAGCTAGAGGGGACAAGGTGCTAATGGAGGCCCTTGACCTGCTGCATTTTATGATGATGAAGGCAACAGGGAGACTGTTGCCTTCCTCATCATAAAATGCTGTTGAGAAACTGGAATCCTCCATGCTACGGTAAAACCATGATGTTAGTTGCCATCACCAAAACATGGTGGGATAATTCCCACAACTGGAATGCACCTATTGATGGCTAGGATAGGACTCCCTATGGGATGTAAAATAGAACATCTTGGGATTGCACACAACATGGAGGAGGAATCAGAGGTCAGAGATGAGATGGATCAAGATGGTTTGGGGAGGGACATGTGAAAAAACAGAGGGGAAAAAGGATAAAAGAGGGAAGTTGTACATATATAAATCACTGGTCACTGTGCTTATCTGCCCATGCTCTGCACTTAATCAGTTCAGACTGTCCTGTGTTCTCATCAGACTCGATTTCTAACAATTTTCCTGGAGGTCACCTGAGAAATCCACGTGTGTGCATGTGTGAGTGCATATGCCCAAGTGGCAGCAAGGCTCAGTCTTGTTCCCAGCTGCACAGGGGCAAGCAGCCCCTTAACGCCCGCATCTAGCCCGCATCTATGCAAGGCTGAGTGTTGGCTGCTGTGAGTCTGTTCACTTTGCATCCACGAGTGTGAAAGGGACAGAGTTGGGCTGTTGCTGGAAGCACTGCAAACTCTACAGATATCATCTGAAATGGAGGAAGGCTTAGATACAGGCTGTCAGACTTCAAAGAAATCCTGCTTCAACTCACCTGGAAAACATAGTTCCACACAGTACAGCTGTAATCTGTGCTGAAACCTCTTTACAAGAGGGGGGAAAAAAAAAAAAAGGAAAGCCATAACATAAGTCAGCATGCTATTGCTCAGTGCTGCATATTGGCTTTCTTTGCAGAAAAAAAACACTTTTGTGATCAGTAGCTTTGAATCCTATTTTTTGCCTAGGTCCTAAAGCCCCTTTACTTAACAGATAACTAAGATCACATTTTTGGACTGAAACCATGAAAAAAAGTCATTAATAGCTTGCAACACTCAATCTCTGTGCTCTTGGATTACGATTTTTATACAGCATGCCTTGGTGTTCAGACTACTAACTCATGTGTAATCAGCCGTTTCACATACACAGCAAAAGAGGGAGGTATTTCCCCTCAAGGGAGTTCAAAGAAAATAGACATTGCTCTTCAGCCTCTGGGATTTGTCATGCAAAAAGGCCACTGGAGTTTGCACTTTTAATAAAGTGAGGAGAAAATAAATAAATGCACTTACTGCAGTGAAGGGCATGTTAGAAAAAGGTGGCTTAGAAACCTCCCAGGCTTCCTAACCAACAGGATTACCTTCTTTAGGGAGTGGCAGGGGGGATATCCCAAGCCTCCAAGAAGAAGGGAGGGGGAACTCTAACATGGCAGAAGCAAAAATCTCACCTGTTTCTCTTTCTGTGCTCACTTTGGTCTTTTCTTGTTTTTCTTTCTCTTCATGTTTTTGTTCTTCTTCCCCATTATCACATCACTCCTTTCCTTGCTCCACTGTCTGCTCCACCTGCATCTCTATCATCTCATTGTTGGAACAGGCTTCCCAGAGAGGTTGTGGATGCCCCGTCCCAGGAGGGGTTCAAGGCCAGGTTGAATGGGGCCCTGGGCAGCCTGGTCTAGTAAATGGGGATGTTGGTGGCCTTGTCTGGCAGGGGTTTGGAGATTCATGGTCCTTGAGGTGTCCCTTCCAACCTGGGCCATTCTGTGATTCTGTGATTCTATGAACTCCCAAGCCTAAGCATTGTCCCTATCCTTGCTTTCTTCCATTCCATTCCCCACTTGACCTTGTTCCTTTTCTCCCCTACCTGTCCTATTGTGATAATACACTGACATACAGCACAATCATTTTCTGACTGGAAGTAGTATTTCCCCAAGCAAATATCTCTCCCCATGCCCCTCAGTGTCCCTCTGTGCACTGGTGTGTGAAGTTGAATGAAACATCAAAAAACAGCTACTTTGCTCTTATGTCCTTTCACCCCCCCACCCCCACCCCTTCCCCCACAATCCCCAGCCCCAAACCCCTTCATACAGTGTCATACCCTCACTCTGATTACAAATTAGCATGGCAGCGCTGAAACTGGCAGACAGGGTTGAATTAAAGGTTCGTAACACTGCTCCACACTTCCTCAAAAAGCGAAGAGGGAAGTCGTTTTGTTTTTAGAAGACAATCTTGATACAGAATGATGAAAAAGTAGATTAGGTTAATAACAAGGAAATGGTAGCAGGAGTGCACTTCATAAAGCCTTCTACTCTTCTGTAGCTTTTCTGCATTTCTGTAATATTTGCTAGAATAATAGAAAGGAGCAGCTGCAGGCAAAGGCAGAGACAAATTACAACTCTCTGGTAATGTCTGTATTCAGGACAGCTCTGAGACATATTTAGATGCTGTCCCATGAGATATTAAGTGATACTGTTATTGCATTAACCAGTGGTTAGTTAACTGTTGCAAACACTGCACCATTTTGTGCACTTGCTTTGCACAAGGCTTCCTAGGATGGTGGGGATCTGAATGACTTCAGACAGGTCAGTATGGCCAGGCATACATGGAGCAGTGCTCCTCTGGCCATGCTCAAAGTAGATTGGGCAGAGCAGCAGTCTCCCCGGGGCCATATGTCTTCATTAGGGTGACACCATCGTGGAGAGAATATGTGACCAGACAGTACAAGGGCAGGAACAGCTGACCATGTGTGTGCAGCCATGCACTGAAGAGCATGAAAGGAGATCTTGGCTGAAAGGAGCTTTCTGGCTCCTTTGTGAGGGCATCTGTGTGTGTTCGTATACGTTTGCATGTGTATAAGCCCAATATCTGTATGCATTTATAAGCATATAGAGCACGTTAAAATATTTTCCATGTGTGTACAATGTATATTTAAATTAAAAAAATAATAAATCTATTTCTGAATCAGGACATAGCTTTTAAATGCTGAGGGTTCGTGTTTTCCTGGAGCAAAGCCTAGGTAGTGATTAAGAGATATCTTTCACACCCCAGAGCACTGCAGACGTGCTGTTTTGCAAAATTGATTTTTTTTCTTTTGGATTTGGAGTGAAGACTGCGGTTCCCCTTTCTTCTTTCCTCTCCTTCCCTGACTGCATCCTGTGCACACACCTCTTGGCTGATGGGGATGCTTGGATGGCTCCCCTCTTCCCTCCAGGTCAAACAGCAGCTGTGCTGTGGGCTTGACAAGCCGTCATACCTGGTCCTCACACTGGTAAGCCCAAGAAATGCCATGAATTTGATTTTCAACCAGCCTGGTGGCACTTAAATATATAAATCATATGCACTCTTACATCAGAATAGAGACTTAAGGACACCACACGCTTATGAACATGTTGCCTTCAGTCTGCTTTGTATCCATGCTGGGGTGAAAAACTTTCAACCACTCCAGCTGTGAAGGCAGTAGGAGCAGCTGCAATCACTGGCAAGGAGTGTGCGGAGAGGGAGCACCCTCATGCACCAGCCCGTGGGATTTGTCCCTCTTCCCTCCCCAGACCCAAAGCCCTGGAGGGGAAGGCAGAGGCAACCAAAGGCAGCAGCGAGTGGTCTGGGAGCTGTCCTCTGCTGTCTTAGCTATAAACTCTGCTGACGTCAATCAGCAATGCAGTGCAGCATTCAGAGCGCTCTCCTTTTTGGGGAATTTTGAAATACATCAAATTTGTGTTACACGGACAAGATTGCTGCAAGCTTACATATGCTTGAAGTGTCTCTTTACAAGATCGGAAGAGTTGCATCTTCTTTCTTTTCCTTAGCCGTGCAATCCCTCATCTTCTCTCACTCTCTTTTTTTCGTTCACATCCTTTTTTTTCCCCTCCCCCTGACTGCCCTCTAAGCGTAAAAAGCAAAGAGGATGGCAACATCAAGCGCTCTGTAAGGTCGCTCGCCTTTATGGTGGTTCACTTTGTTGTTACCAGCCAGTAGGTGGAGCACATCCACTGTTTTAAGTACCGTCGGGTGTTTTTATTTTATTATCCCTTTCTCTTCCTCCTGTAAAACAATCTATCATTTCTACTGCAGTGAATCAGTAGTTGCAAGGTAGCACAATGCTATACAAAGCAGCTAATCTTGGCTGGACCTCAGCACCGTGCCGCTGTGACTCATGTCAAACCACGCAGGGCCGAACACCGCTGGATGTAGATGAGAGATAAAGACTGAAAAAGAGCAGACATTTAACAGTTTCCAGTTTTGTGCACTGTTCTTTTTCTCTGTTATCTTTCATTCGTCCTAAGAAAAACCTGATCCGCAAGTGAGAGCAAGTCTCAGAGCTGGAGCACCCAGGCTCTTCCGCCTTGCTGCACTGGGGATGTGGCTGCGCTGACCCCTTGCCTCTCACAGGTCTGACACCGCTGAGGCTGCTGTGGCAGACAAGGGGCTCCCACACCTCTGAAATGGCGTGCAAGCATTCTGCATCACCTCTTCAGCAGCAGCAGGGCCCTCCCTTTTCCACTGGCACGAGGTGTATGAGAAATCTTAGGCCATCCATCATCTCTATCTGGGGTTTTACTTTCTGTCTCTGGCTTATTTTTCATGAGTCTAGGGAAAAAAGCAACAGCAAAAAAACACAGACTAGCCTTTAGGAAAAGAAGTCTATCTTTAGTCTTTAGCTTTAGACTTTGTAGTTTTTTCACAAGGCCCAGTTTTACAGTTTTGTGGTCTCTGCCAGTGTAAGTGGCATCACCGGTGTCTTCCCAGAGCAACACCTCCTCACCAGCCATATCTCACTTCCACCTCCAGACTGGATTCACCTCTGGGAGTGTTTGGCATTACAGTAGATATTTATCTTTCATTTCCAGAGTATTTTTAATAGCTTGGAAAGTGTTTGAAAGATGTCTTGGCAATGCTGTCATGAGGCAGACTGATGCTTAGCACTTCCAGCATGTCCTGCCTTGAACATGCTGTATATTCACCGATGATTCATAATGCCAGCAAGGAAAGCACAAAGTAGGATGAAGAGCCCTGGTGTGCCCTCACTCAGCCGGACTGGTCCTGCCTGTTTCTGCAGCCCATAATAAAGTCAGGCAAATCCACACTAGAAATAACCTTCTCCTTTGAACAGACTGGTTTTGTCATTCACTTTCCTGCTGCCAAGTCTATCCTGACACAGCAGAAGGGCTGCTAGCATTTGCTTTGGATTGGGCACCCACAGGAGCACACCCACTAAGTCCAGCCACAGTGAGAAGGTGCTACATAGCCCTGTCCCATTCTCTTTTTAGCAGTGAATCACAACACAGCCCTTGTGCTGGTGGCTGTGCTTTAAGCAGGGTGTGCCCTTGGAGACAAGACAACAGGCCTCCCTTCAGCAGCTGTACAGTAGCCACGCAGGCAAAGGGACAATTCTGATCTCAGCTGCCCCAGTGGTTCTCTTGAGGTTTCTTGCTCTTTCCTTACTCCTTGTTTTTTGCTATGTCCATGACTGCTGTATTAAAGCATACTGTTTCAATGCAGGCTTGGATGTGGAGGTGTTGGTGCTGCTTGGGCCAACAGTGGAGGCTCTCCTTGCACGTAAGACTGACATTTCTTCTCCACACTGTGACATGGCTGCTAGAGGGGAAAAATAACAGAGACACCTGAAGGTAATGCACTGCGGACAGCGGTCACTGCTGTGCGCATTTTCCAGAGTTCATTTTATTCCCTATAGTAGCCCTCCAAATTAAAAGAGGTCTGGTTATTTACATTTGAAAATTGGATGATATGCTGGACTGCTATTTCTGTATTGACTCTGCGCTGGTAATATGTTCGGAAATTGCCTGCCTGCTGCAGATAGGCACTGCCTGCCTGGAGACGTTTGGATTTTTTTCTATCAGCATCACAGAGGGAGATGCGAAAAATAGGAAAGGACACTTGATTTTTTTGCCCTTCCTTCCATCCATCTGTAACAGAGAAGCCTTTGTTGTGTGATACATCTGACTGATGCACACCAACCAGCCACTGCACTGCCTCCTGAAAAAGGCAAAAGCTAGCTGAATTTTCAACCAGATGTGAGTGAATATTCTATTTAAAAACAAACAAACAAACATAACTGTAGTTGTTGCAGTTAGCTCATCCAGATGCATGTGCGAGAGCTAAAGCCAACTGCTAGGTAGCCCAGGAAGCACCTGGGCCTGTGGGCCAGCAGGACATGGTGCTCTGTTTGGTGCCCAAGGTGGCCATTGGGCCTCACAGCCTTCCTTGTGCACTGCCACATCTGTGCCATGCATCTCACAGACTCAGCAGCATTGAATTCATAGGGTGGAGTGCAGAACTGACGATGGTTTTCCATCAAGTTAGACACCATGAGTGTTGGGGTGAGGGCAGCTGAGAGCTGGAGAGGGGAAATGCTGTTTTGCAGGTGCACTGCTTGACTGTGACATGTGCTTAAAGACAGAGTGATGCTAAAGACAAGACAGCACTTGGCTTCATGAGAAAGGTTTCCAGAAGGAGCAAATAACAAGGGGCTGCGTGCCCAAGGAGTGTCACAGAGCTCCCCAGTGCATCTGGAAAACACTGACAAGTGGTGAAAACCCCTGTGGAAAGTCAGGAGTGGATTTCAAACGATTTGCTCCTCAGTCAGTTGGCTGCAGTTGCTGTAAATCATCACTGGTTTGACCGTGTCCTTTAGAACTGTAAGGGCACGGGTTAATAAAAGTTTGATTAGATATATATTTTTCTATATGACCCCTGCTGCTTCCACACACATTCGTGCCCCTAGCTGCTCCGCGAACTGCAATGCAATCACTGAAGGGTGGTAAAGGAGCTGCGCTGCCTACGGATCTCAGCAGCTTTGTGCTGCCACGGGGAGAAATATTTATTTGCTTAGCCGTGACTAAAGAGAATATTCCCTGTGTGCAGGGGTGTTCAGTGATCATATATGGGTATGTTTAGCGTGATCAGTCATAGTTTTACACACCAGAACAGCATGATGTTGTGCCTAGTCACTGTATGAGATATTACCTGTGTGTGGGAGCAAGTGTGTTTCATGGCAGTTTGTTAGCTCCCGCAGTTTTAAAGCCTTTTTTTCTTTTAGATTTATCTGCCAGAAGCAGAGAAGTTTCAGGCGAGGGATGTTTTGCTCCTTTCTCTGCTGTTTCGTGCCTCTGCTGGAGTGCAGCGTACAATGTGGGGCTTCGCATCCTGGGAGAATAACCCAGTGAAGTGAAACCCACAGCACAGTCAAGTGTTCCAAATTAAGATGCTGGTTTGTGCTTACAGAAACGATGCTCATCAGAGCTTAGCAGAGTTCAGTTGAGTTCAGAGGAGAATCAGGCACATTAATGAAAGGCTGCCTTGGAAAACAGCAGTTGGCTGGTGCTCTGGCCTCGGCTAGGAAAGCTCCTCATGCGCCTTTCATAAATTCAACCATTTCTGCCCTAAAGAAGCCTCTGCTGTGGGTGTACGTGCTAAACAAAGCTCCCCACTGCCTGCCTGACCATTGAGTTATCTTCAAAAATGCCTGGACCCATAAGTAGACCTGATCTCCTCTGTCAGGTACCTCATCCAGTGCACCAGCTCTCCTCCAGCACCCACTCCAGTGCGAAGCATCCCTCATTTGCTGTTTCCCATGCTGATACTCCCACTACATGGGAGGACGAGGGCACCTCGGGGCTAAGGGAGAAGCCCAGCTTAGGGGGAATAATGTGACTTTGTTCTACCCAATGCTTTGTGCTTCTGTAAAAGGTGACTTGATATATTAACCCTTTCTTCAAGCCCTCCGTGAGCTCTGGTAACTGCGTCAGTAATGCTGATAGCATCATGCACATATTCGTCCTAAGTAGGTTATCCTTCATGCTGTTCAGCTTCAAATCTTGCTGCAGTTTATCAGCTGGGAGGGATATTTTGGGGATGAGCCTGTATCTCTGCTCCACGTCACAGCCTAATGTGCTACAGATAATGAATCCCACCTGCAGCATTTGCATAAATACACACACACACAGAATATAGGTATCTCTCTACCTCTCAGGATGTTGGGGTTTTTAAAGTGACAGTCTGGTTCATGGCATCCTGTATTTCCCTAAGGACTATTAGGACTATTATACAGAGACAGCCTGTTGTCATGTAGAGGTGCAGCTCTTTTGCACTGTACTCAAGACGGTTGCACTCTGCATGCTCTGCTATCACTCTTTTGTGATCTGACTGAGGAAAAGTTGCTCACAGTGGCAACTAGATCCTAGATCACTAGATCCTGGAATGGTGGGCAGGGACATGCATGGTGATGCAAGCAAACAAGCACTGTTCACACTGCTGCCAGACTGAAGGGAAGGCAAGACGCAAAGCCCTGACTTTGACAGCCTTTCTTTTGTAAATGAAACTGTTTCCAGAATCACAGAACCACAGGGTTAAAATGGACCTTAAGAGATCACGGAGTCCAACCCCTCTGCTAAAGCAGGAGCCCTACAACAGGTAGCACAGGTGGACTTCCAGGTGGATCTTGAATATTGATACAAAAGGAGACTCCACAACCTCTCTGTTGCCCACAGTGAAGAAATTCCAAGCATCCTTATATTAAGAGCCACACACCAAGGAGAGGCAGCGAGGTTTCTTAACGCTAGAAACTTCACCTTGTGTAGAAGCAAAAAGTCCCACCAGCATCTGGCATATAACCATACACAGTGTGTCCATAAGTTTTACAGCCCACGGCAGAAGAGCTAAGGGCAAGTGGACAGCCTTCACTCTGGGATATTGCACGGGGCATAATGATGGAAGCAATGTGCTTTTTACTGAGCCTCTCCTTGCATGCAGTGCCTATGGGAGGGCTCGCTTCTGTGCTATTCCTTTTGTGAACGACACAACTCTGAGCAGAAGGGAGGAGGAAGAAGGTGCCTCTTGAACATGCCTGACCCAGCAAAGAATGAAGTCTTTGGGTCATTCGCAGAGCCCAGCTGGAGAGAAACTCAGTGCACTGGAGCTAAGCAGATGTCTCCTTACCCATGGAAATGGAAAACTTCCATTAGGGCTGGGGGGAACGGGCAGGAAGGCCACCAGAGCACAACAGCTAAGAGTGTGGAAAAAATAACACGGAGTAGTGCATGCCATAATGAAACAGCTGCCTTAGTAATAAAGGGTGGGGGTTACTTAATGGCCATGATTTCTTTTCTTGTACAAAAGAAGAAAAGCCCCTTTACTACAGGCAAAACCGAGCATGCCTCTTGCAGAGTGTTGTTAAAGGGGGTTCCTTCTAAATTGTGGGATTGTTGTGTTACTCTTTCACAGGTAATTACCACTGTTAACTGGAAGCCATATTTGCAGCGGGACAGAAATACCCCATTTCACTCTTTTCCCCTTCATCTGTCCCCATGTTATTGCTGTTTGCTGCTATGGTGCCCATGGCAACAGCTCCACATCAGCCACTGCCCCCTGACATGGTACCTCTGAGGGCTGCATCAGCCCAGAGCTTGCAGCCAGCTCTGAGCCAGGGCCAGGGCCCGGCCTAGGTCAGAGGCAAAGAGGGATCCATGTCCTGTGCCCAAGTCCCTGAGTGACACAGGTGAAGTCAGTGCTTTGACTCCATGCAGCACAAACACCCATGAGCCCACTGGATAAGGACCTCAAGGCCCAAGGGGCTGCAGTCAGGCTGATTGTAGCCTACAACCCAGCGAGCTGACAACCTCTGGCTTAAAATACAAGTCATTGAGAAAACAAAAACCACTAACAAAATCTATAGTTAGGACTTCCTCAACGTGCAGTGCCCTGCCAAGGGCTGAGTTCCTCAGTGCCTAAGGAGTAGGCAGAGTCTGGCAGGATGGGCAGGGCCTGTCATGGAGGCATAGCTCAGTGATGTCTTCATGTCTTCATCAGCTTCTGCCAACACAGCTGTGCCAGGCTGGCTCTGCCAGGTGTGTCAGTGGGAATCTCCACACAAATGATCCCGGGTTTGCTTGGTGGGTTGGGTTTATTTTTTTGTTTTGACGGAGCAATTAACAGGCACAGCACAGCGAAGGGCTCTGTGTGCACACACAGTTATGTAGACTCACGTAGATTGTGTTTATTCTAATGCTCCTAGTATTTTCTCAGGACCAAGAATTTCCAAGCTTGTATTGGTTGTTGGTAGGAAAAAAGGTAGCAGTTTTATGCTTTATCACCTGCAGCTGGTTGCAGCCTTTATCTAGACATTCTCTGCTGGGTGCAGTGGGAAATGATACTGGCAATGGCCATTAATCTTCTGTGCAAAAGAAGCATTTCCTCGATCAGTGTTAAAATAAAACCATTTGTCTGGTGAATGAAGCACAGCTAAAAATTATCCTCCTGCAGAAGTAAAAATCCTCTCATAACGATATTTTTGATTATGTATTAGCACTGCCATGGATCATCAGTAAGGGCATCTCTAAGTAGTGCAAGCTTAGCTGCAAATCTTTAGATATCAAACGGCTATAATCGTATTGTGGAACGTACTGCTGCTGTTTTAACCTCACACTGTATGTCCTTACATGCCGGTGTATAATCCTGTACCTTTGCAAAGCTCTCTACATCCACAGCACTTTACTGCTATTCCCATAAAATGCTTTGTGGTCCCACTGCATGTCCCTGAAGGCTCTCAAGGCCAGGTTGGATGAGGCCCTGGGCAGCCTGATCTGGTGGGGGGCAGCCCTGCCCATAGCAGGGGTTGGGGTGGGTGGGCTTTGAGGTCCCTTCCAACCCAAACCATTCTGTGATTCTGTGAGTCTAGGACTTCTGTCCCAAGTGCCCAGCCTAGTACTGGGCAAAGAGCTTTGTCACTGAAGTGCCCCCCTGCTGGTCACACCGCTTCAAGGCTCTGCTGCTCAAGAGTACTTCCAAGAGAAGAATAAAGAGCTTTTGTCCTGATGATGCGGGAGCAAGAAATTTTGCCCTCCCGAGTATGGAAAAGAAGGCTGAGGAGCGGCCTGTAGTGTTTGGCAGCAGCTGACATGGTGACAGCAATACTGTGGCAGAAGGGCATGCAGAAACTGAGCAGGTTTGTGCCAGGGGCCAAATGCTCTTCTCATTTCATAGAGATTTCATAGAATTCTCATTTCATTTAATTGACTCGTTTAACACTTCATGTTGCTGGTTTGGATTCAAGTAGAGCATGTGGAAGCAAACAGATACAGAAATGCTGAAGGAATTAACATAATTTTCTGATTATTTTCCTTTGACAGAGAGAGAAGAGGAAGAACATTACGCAGTGGATTGCTTAAGCCATTATATAGGGAGAATTTGCTTGGACACAGCTTGCAAAAGGCATGTGCAGGCAAGTAAACAAATGGTGTATCCATTGTAATGCTCAGTCAATGGAAAGAAGTCCTTAACCTGTCATACTGTTACCCATAGGAGCCTTGGTTTGGCGAGAAGTAAGGATTTAAGCCATAGGCTGGAACAGCAGCGTGGTGTATTTGTGAAACCTCATGGCTCAATTTCACAGCTCTGTGATTTCCTTACATCTTGGCCCTCCCTTAGCCACAACCGCTTTTTAACCAGATTTTCAGAACTAAGTATGTGCTGAAGTCTGGCAAGTATCAGCATGTAGGGATTGCTGTACCAGCCTCAGCTGGTCTGAGCACCCCCACCTTGTCTTGCAGTTACGGCTCTTCCTAATGAGCTGATCTGCTTGCTCTGAGCTGAAACAAGCTCCCAGGGAAATGTGAGTACTGTGTGCCAGGGAGGGAGGTCTCATGGGGATTCAATGGGCTGGCTGACAGCCGGAAAGTGATTTACCACCACTGCTCCTGACTGTGGTGCATAAAGGGTACAAGAGATGGTGGCCTCAGTGGGGATGGCAGAGGGAACCCTGTCACCTCCATACCCCCGGGCTGCTGCCCCTTGTCCAGGTGCCCCATCAGACTGCTGACCTAGCTGGCGTGGCCTCTGCCTCTCTTCTTGCCATCTAAAAGGTACAGGAACGACAACAAGGTTTGTTGGTGGATGGCAGCTTATTAACCACAGCATCCCAAAGTAAAGAACAATCATTTTTCTTTGCTGACCAGAGAGCAAAGGAAACAGATTGGACAGTTAACTTAAAATGAGTGTCTTTAACCTAAAAATACCTAAGGAGAACGATGATAAGAGGCACTCAGAAGTGCCAGATTTTATTACTGGGATGTGGGAGTAGGCAGCTCAATGCAGATGATGGGGCAGGCTGCACACACCGCACTGCCTTGAAGAGTTGCAGCACTGGCAGCAGCAGCCACTCTGTTACCCCATTCCAGCCCCTGCATGTGGCCAGGCGAGAGGTGGCTGTCAGCACAATGCATTCTGTCTGCAGCAGCGGGCCTGCAGCAGCTGTGGCTCTGCAAAGGCACACGGGGGCAGGCCCACATGGGTTTGCCTTCCCTGCTTCTGCTGCTGAGGCAAAGCACCACTTACTCTCACTCCCTTTTGTAGCTTTCTGTTTCATTTAGATATTTAGTAAGGTAAATCTTGCACATCTGGCTCATGGGCAGGCTTACAATGGCACCTCCTCATGTGCAACTAACCTCAGTACGAGTGGCAGGGAGAAAACCACCCCCCTCCTTTCCTTAACTGCATTCAGCAGGAGGTGCCTCATAGTTGAGGGGATGCCTCATCGCTGAGGGCTGCCATGTGCTGTGGATTGCGTGACACACAGGGGGGAGGCTCCCCAGTTCGTGTATGTGTAGGAGCAGATCCAGAGCAACTCATATCTGAGAGAGATGTGGGATGCGTATTTATTTCTTCAGATTAACTACAAGGGAATTCCCGCCTCCTCCCCCTTCACGGCATTATCAAAAATATGCACAAAGATGTGCTTTTTTTTTTTTTTTTCTTTTTTTTTGCTTTTTATTTGTTTTCAGTTGTATTACTTCCAAAAGGCAGAGCTCTTAAGACTGACTCACTGTACAACAGAGCGGAGCCTGAGTCTTGAAACCTACGTGTATTTCTTAGAGATGAGACAGGACATACACCACCAGCCTCTCTGATGGGAACACCCCCCTGCCAAAGCCCTGAGGAAGAGGAGTTTGGTACACGTCGGACAAATGACCAAACCTCAGCTTCGCTTCTGCTACACAGTACCAAACTGCTCACGGATTGGACAGAACTTCATCCACCCCCACCAAAAAGCAGAATGTGTTGCTCCCCTAAAACAGCCTGTGTGCTTCATGTGGCTTCTGCTCCACCCAAAATACTAACGGGGAGAAAAACCAAAGCCAGGAGAGCCTCTTTCCCTCTGCCAAGCAAACCTTGAGTGCAACCCATGGCACGGGGATGGACATGGTCAGAAGGGCACTGGGGAGTAGGCAGCGCAGCGGTGGCATCGCTGGAGAGGGAGGAGGAACAGGCTGGGTGCTGAGAGAGCCTGAACAGAAACATCAGACCTTTTATAACATAATTGCGTGCTTTATTGATATACACAGTAAAGCAGTATATAGTACAATAGTAAGGCATATATTTGGTGAAATCTGATATGTTGTGAAAAATGCAGTAAAACAGAAGTTTATAAAAATAATTAGTAAATGTTACAGTGTTGGTGTTAAAACACAATATATTATGATATCCAGGTAATAAACCAGTACTGAGTAACAATGAAATAACATGCCATATGGTATTTTATGTATTCAATTACACTGATTATGTTTTACAGTTTAATACTTTGTCGTTATAAGGAATATGAAAACAATTCCCAAATTATGCTTCAAAAAAGCAGTAATAAAGCTTTCAACTTTTTAAATATTTCTGACAGACTCACTCCAAAACTAAGACCTAGAAAGTAAAACAAAACAAAACAAAACCCTGATGAAAACAACCGTGCAATCTGTTTTCCTCCTTTTGTTTTTTGAAGAGAAGGTTTAAGGGGGGGGGGGTGGGGGTGACAAGGGGAGGTGGGTATAGGGGGGGGAAAACGAGAAGAAACCCATCTCTTTCCCAGATCTCAGACCAAACCTTCTGGTAAAGAAGACCACGAGAATTACATGGGGTTCCTACTGCAATAAAGTGTTAAATAAAGCTCTTTATTACGAAAGCAGAGGTTTGGGGGGATTGTACTTATTTCTTTGTGAATTATTCGCATTCTTACTCAAATGATGAGACCCGTTCACACAATGGACGAGTGGTGATGATGTAACATATCTGTACGTAATTGTCAGGAACACCACAAAACCAAAGTGAGGTAGAAATAGCATGACTAGCCATGTTCAATGTTAACTAGCATTCAAAATAAAATCTTCCCCAAGTTTAATTACACTTCATACAAGAAGAGGTAACAGATTTGTACTTTGCAATATAAAGTCAGATGGTGTGTTTCTATGTATCTAAGAGAAAATTAAAAGCTGGTTAAGATAATGAAGTGGTAAAGCTTTTGCTGACAGCACCTCATACCCAAACCTACCTCTCAAGAGCTGCAGTTACACTGGCTAATCTTTTTTTCTATCAGTTCCTCTCTTTCTCCCTTTATTGTTAATTGTGCGGTATTACCTCTAGAGGGAAACGGGGAAGGAGAAAGCATCAGGGCCTTTGTTTTGAAGATAAATATCTCGGGGAGCAGTGTGGCTACCTTCACCTGATCACCAATAAGAACAGCAGTAACTCTTCTACAGCCTTCCTCAAAGGTTGCTTGCTGCATTACAGCTCCTTGGGACCAGCTGCTCTAGCAGGGCTGAGACAGACATTGCGGAAAGGTCTGGTTTTATTTCCCAGAGGATCAAGTGGCTCTACGTTCATTAACAGCGTCGGAAGCCATACAAGCAAAGGTGCTCTGTGAGTAACCCACTTGTGCTTCATGTCAGAAGCTGATCCCGCGAGGGGTCAGGAGGGAACGTCTCCCTTTCTTCTCTTGTGTGCAGTGAGGTGACGCTAACGGTGGCAGCGGGTGGGGAGAGCCAAACGCAGCTTCTGCCGAAGCAACGAGAGCTGGCTGCGGCCAGCAGAGTACCGGACAGTAAGGTCCAAAGGTTTCATCCGGTAAGGCAATTCTACGTTCCTTCACTACAGACATTCAGGGATTAAGTCAGCAGAGGAAATGCTGGCGTATTGGACATCATTAAATTCTCTCCTTCTTTCTTCTGTTTTATTTTTTCCTTCTCATTCATTTTTTTGCAGGCTCTGTCATGTCATGTGCTCTTTCATTTAATTATTGCCAACTAGTGTGATTCATGTCATCGTTAATTTTATTGGAAAGAAGTGAAATAACTATCATCTTATCTTCAATGGAAGTCCAGGAGGTTTGTTTTTTTTTTTATTAAAGCCAGCCCTACTCACACAAAACCAAATGAGAGATGTGAAGTTGGCCGTTTTGGTGTCGCTGCAGGAAATGCTTTGTTTTTTTTTCTCTCCTCTTTGACAGGCCAGGAAAAGAACACAGAGCATGAAACTCTCTCTGATGCAGCTGCAGAGCTGAAATGATACTGAACAAATGCACTGCCTCAGGATTTTATTTTTTTTTTGTATGTTTTTTTTTTTTGTATTTTTTTAAAGGGGGTTTCTATAAACAATTATTTTTATAAAGCACACTTTAGTTTACAATCTTTCTTTATAACTGTTATAAATTTTTTTGTTTTTGTTTTTTAAACAACCCGAAATGCGTTCCATATAAAGAAATGGCAAGTTATTCAGCTATCAAGATTTTACATGTAGTTTTCTTATAATTTTTGTACAATTGCATAGACGTGTAAAACCTGCCATTGTTAACAAAACAGAAACAGACTTAGGAAACTACTGAAATCTACAGTATAGTACCACTACCCTTCACAAAAATATAGATTTGTTTTCTTGTAAACTCTTACAGTCTAATCCTCTTTGTAGTATGAATATTATAAAAACCATGCGGGACGCCTGAAGTTGTAAAACACATCTTGCTATTCTAACACCTTGTCGTCAGTCATCACTGTCACTAAGGTTTCCATTGCTCTTCCCAAGTCATCTGCCATGTGGAAAAGGCTCCCTACATTGTGGCCTGGAAAAGAAAGGCAAAGAAAAGGACGTTAAATGAGAAAGAACATCTCATGGAAAAGGCCAAGTACAGATTTGTCGCTCTCCAGGAAGGTTCACCGTCATCCCCAGCACGGTACGCTACAGAGTGCTGTTTGCAAAAGTCTCCTGTATGAGCATATGTCACCATTAGCAAAAGCTGCCAGTTTCCTGAAACACTTAACAGCAGCACTGGCTGGAGCAGCTAGTGTAAGCTACATTGACAATAAGCCAGCGTATCCGTGTTCCAACAAAAATCCCCAGTAGTGAGGAAACCGTATCGTAACAAATGTTCACCAAAAGCTGCGATTGCATCCAACAATATCACCGAAATCCTTCCAACTGGTGGTGCAAGCGTTTGAGCGTTCAATGTTCTATCAAGGAGAAAAATAGAGAACAGATCAGCAGTAATTAACTACTTCATTAAAGGCAAGAAGTCCCAGCAGGATGGCTGCACTGATAGCTGGAACAAAGTAAATGACTGCAGTTTACTCAGTCTCTTCAGTAATAGTTTCTGTAATGTCCTCTGCCTTTCAGACAGCAGTCCAGCAGAACTAAGATGCCCAGTTATCGAGTAACTACACATTTGTCACAAAAGTGACAAATCAATGCAGACTACAGTTCTGAAGACAAAATCTGTAACTTCTTCTCACACTCATTTCACCAAGGGAAAGCTAAAGGTCACAACGCCTATCGGCAGTAATAAATCGCTTCAACAAAATTAGAGACTAAGGGGACATGAAGGTAGGGGATTAAACTGCCAAATGTTGTCAGGTTAGGCACTTGGCACACCCTGCTGATCTCTGCTGTTCAGGAAACGCTGGGTCTCCTCTCAGCCCTGTGGCAGTTCTGCAGCCCTCTACCACTGTCTGAAACACCCATGAAACACCTCAAATGACAGAGATCATGGTTCAAGCAACTGCAGCCCACCTGGAGCCTTCTTCCTAAAAGTGTACGACTGAAAAGCAGAGATTCAGACACCCTAAAGGATAAGCATCCAATTCAAGATTTCTTGGCAAGGACATGGAGGAACAAGCAGACAGAAAGTCTTAAAAGAAGCAGAAGGAAATTATATTCCACACAGCATATAATCACATTACTGAACTCACTGCCACAGGCTGATGTAGAGGCCAAACATATAAATGAATTAAAAAAGGAGTTAGAAAGATTTATTTAGATGTGAAGAAGGGCATGTGACCTCCAACTCTTGAAGGCCCCAAGCACCAGAGTGCCAGAAAGTGTTTAACAGGGGAAGCATTACTCAATAAAACTCCACGCTGCTATGGCCTGAAGGGTTTCATTTACTCCCTGAGAGTACTTGCAGTAGAGTACTTCTTTGGGAGAGCGCTGAAGGTTCAACACTGTCTGCCTATGGCTCTGCTTCTCAGGAATACTTTGTGCTAACCTGCATGCTGGTCCCTCACCACAGTCTACGAAGAAGGAGCACCTGAGTGAAGTCAGGACATCCAAGATGCGTCTTTAATGCAGCTCACTACCTGTGCCCCGCAGAAGCCTGACTGTTAACACTGCCCACCTACAGGGCTGCTCCTGTCCCTCCTGACACAGCTGTTGTCTTTAACAAGAGCAACCCTTTCCTGTGGGATAAATCACGCTCACCAACACAAGCTGGAAGAAAAGACCATTCTCTTCCAAATGTTCAAATACTGTGATAATTATGCACTGCTGGCATTCCTACAGCGCACAGAAGCTTGGAGTGACATTAGTTAATATTCACCAGTATATACAGAATGGAAAAAAAAAAAAGGACCTAAGAAATGTCCAGGGAAATTTTCTTCTTCTGGAGAGCTACTACCACTTTTTACCTTCAAATGCACACTAATTTTGAAGTGGTTCTAAGCAATAAATGCTCATCAAGCTTTCCACTTCAGAATGAGCTGTTCTCCTTGTTTCAAATGTGATGACATCTCCCTTCATGCACTAAGGTACAGAAAAAAAAAGAGATGCATCACAGTAATTTCATATAAAAAACATTAATGTACAGTTCTCCCCCTAATCCTATGCAAGAACTTGTCATTAGCTCATAAGCACATCAAGGAACAGTGTATGAAAAATTCCTGCCGAGTTTTGGTCAAAACACAGCTTAGATGTAAGGGATAATATTTCTTGCACCAGGCAGGCTGTAATTAAATGCTAGCACAAACTTTCAGAAGCAATTGTACTAATGGCCCTTAATCTTCATTTGCTCCTATTACAGTGCAATCCCTCTGGCTGAGATCAATCCAGGAAGGAGAAAATCTGACAGAGTCATAGGAAAGCAATAATTTTGGACTGGAGATCCTCTGGTAAACTGAAACATAACTGTCACTGGTCTTCTCTACTTATATGAAGCTCTGATATGCTTAGGTATGTTTGTAGCAAATGGTACCATTATAAACCTGGTATAAACTGACTATTCTACATCATCCCTACAAAACCCCCTGGCTTTAAATACTGTTCTTCCTTGCCTGCAGCACACTACAGATGTGGGGCAAGGAAGGTGCTGGGGGCTGTTATCCGGTAACCTGTAGAGGGAGCAGACATTACTTGAAGGATCAAGAGCACTCATTCAGATTCACAGTGAATCAATACCAGACCTTTCTGGGACTCCAAGGCCACTCATTTCCAGCTCAGAAAGATTTATCACTCAAACTGCGACCAAACTGCTAAAGCCCATCTTCAGAAAAATCCACTACTACTTAATGCTGTTTTGTTCTGTCAGACACACAGCTGTAAAGGTAACAAAAGCAAGCTGATTTTATAGGAGAAGTCTAGGTCTAGGAAGAATAACTTACTTAAATCAAAAGAAAATATAAGCAAGTCTTTCAGAAGTCTGGCACAGCAGGTTCAAATTTCTCAGTTGTTCAGGCAACTGAAACACAGGTTGAGATGGATGCAGAGATCCCAAGCTATTCTTTCCATAAATAAAAATTACAGGCATGCATGCTAAATTGCTGCCATATTTTTGAGATAACCACACTTCAAATCTGTTCTCCCTCCACAAAAGCTGTGCAGTGTTACGCTGGGTGACTAACCAGACATGAGTCCCACTCCATGTTCTGCCTGTAGCATGGGTCATAACTTCCTCTGCACAAAAGCGGAACAATTGCGCGTCTCCTCCTAAGCCATCTGAGTTTACAGCTCAGAGCATGACCATAAACCACTGATGATGGCAGTTCATGTGAACAGCTGGACTGCAAAGTCCATCAGCCTTGGCACTGTGGTCCCAGGACAGCGCAGGAAGGGAGGATAAGCCAGAAGAGAACACGGTTTGGCTGTGCCCCAGCTGTTGCACCAGCCAACCTGTAGCTGGGCATCACTGCCCCACCAGCAGCTTGGATGTACATGAAAACAGCAGAGCTCAGGGTGGTGGTGGCCCAGGAGCTGCTGCCCGTGTCCCTGCCAGCCCTGTGCCCCAGGCTGCCCTGAGGTGGAGGAAGAACAAGGTGAGGGGGACTTCAAACTGGCTCTGAGCTCACTGCCCCTCGTGTCATTGTTTGCTCTGCAGCAGCCAAAATTAAGCCTTCCACTACCGTTACATCAGGTGCTTCTGTATTTATTCACTGGTGTCTGCCGTGCCTCAAGTTTGCTCTTTTTAAAGACCTGCCACTGCTTTGCATTTCGCTGTCTGGGGAAGAGATGTTTACTGCTGAACTATGTTAGCGTTAATGATACCACCAGCCCCGGAGCAGCTTTGCAACACAAAATAAAAGATGAAAGCCCTTCTTTCTTACCTTAGGCTCCCTTGTAAAAGCACCAGAGGCAGACTGGGAAAGCAGCCTAATTTAGATTCACGATTCCTCACCTGCTTGCACAGAAGAGTGAAGTGTTTCACAGGTTTTCTGTGAATTCTCTGTGGACAGCTATCATGTCTATGGGTACACAGCTCAGGCTGGAGCCTGGCTGCCCCTGCTCTGGGGCACCTTGGCTTCTGAACTCCTTTCCTGTGGCAGACATGACCTCAGCAACCTTCTGAATGATGCAGCAAAAATTTATCAGGGTTAAGTGCTGGGGGTGGGGGGTGGAGTAACTTCCACAAGGGAGTAAAAGATAGGACAAGACAGCAAACAGTTGAAAACAACAAAGAATCACAGAATGGCATGGGTTGGAAGTTACGTTAAAGATCACCCAGCGCCAACCCCTGCCATGGGCAGGGCTGCCACCCACCAGTTCAGGCTGCCCAGGGCCCCATTCAACCTGGCCTTGAGTGCCTCCAGAGGTGAAGCCCTGTCTAGTCTACTGCCTCGCCATCATATGAGTAACGAATTTCTGCATAACATCTCACCTATATCCCCCATCTTTCATTTTAAAGCCATTCCCCCTTGTCCTATCACCATATGCCCACGAAAAAAGACAATCCCCCTCCTGTTTGTAAGCTCCCTTCAAGTACTGGAAGGTTGTAATGAGGTCTCCTTGGAGCCTTCTCTTCTCCAAGATGAACAAGCCCAATTCTCTCAACCTGTCTTCATAGGAGAAGTGCTCCAGCCCTCTGATCATCTTAGTGGCCCTAACATAAGCAATAATTTCCTGGTACTGTATATGTAATTAATATACCTTCCATAAAGCCTATTATCTACCTAAGAGCTCAAACTAACTGTTTCTATATAGCTCAGAAGACATAGACATTTTTAATTAAGAAGCAAATGAGAATAATACTCTCCCTAAAGCACTTGGAAAAATATATATCATAGCTTTCCACTCATTATTATTAATATTTTTAATATACATTCACCAAAGAAGGCATTAATTCCTTTTTTTTTTTTTTTTAAATATTAAAAGCTGAAGAGATTTTATCCACGCTTTAGGCACTAAAAGATTGAAAGATGTTATTTAAGAAAAATACTACCACAGTCTTTCAATTGCAGCAGTATCGTTCAAAGTGGGCAAGGAGAGTATTAGCTGATACTTGTAAAATGGAGGGAATACTAATACAAGAGTGTTCGCTCTGAAAGCGGGAGATACTTATTTCTGCAGACAGTAGCTCCATCATTTCTGGTCGCAAACAGAATGATGTGCTCCATATCTGCTGAATTTGCTTTACAGGCGATACTGGAATTAAGGCCCTTGGGTGAGGGCACAGTAATTGAATATCAATCTCCCAGTACAGTTTGTCACCGAAATAAACGTGGAGCACTCAGCCTCCAATGAGTGGACAGAACGTAAATTAAGAAAGCCCAGAGCAGCATGATCTCTTTTCAGCAGCACAGACTTCCAACCCTTTCTCTACAAAAGAAAAATCCTTACTGTTGGTGGCTTGGATTTTGACGCCCTTATTCATATTGAGTTAATGCCAGGAAATCCACAGGATTACATATGAAGACAATACCTAATGTGCAAAATGGGATCAAAACCTGGCCGAGCGGGTTTAAAATTGCATGATCTGACAGTGCACAAATGGATTCATGCATAAAGCAAAAGCTGCTCTGTAACTTACCTCATATACTCCATGAGCACACAGAGAACTGTGCTTTATATTCAGCTCTGCAAGTAACTAAGCACTCTCTGGAACCATCAGTGAGCACAAACACAACTGGAGGGCAGCACGCAATTCATTGAACAAGGCCGTGCTTTTAGGGTCATGCTGCTGGAATATGCGAGCGGGTAAAAACATGGCCATTTTTCTAACCTTCATATTGTTATTTGCATCAGACGTCCTCAGCAGCAGAACCTTCTCCTTTTTCTGCACAATACGCATACATATGAATGAGGATAATGGAAATCAACAACCTGCTTTGCTGAACTGGAGAACAATTCTCAGACCATACGTGAAGGGCTGGATATGAAATCAATTTCACACCATTTCTGAACTGGTGCAGACTGATGACATGCCGAGCACCCTTTTTTCATCCATTTGAAAGGACCTGACCTTTGAGGGCAGACGTAATCTGCACTGAGGATCTCACTCCTCCAAATACCCGTGCAAGCCGCTACAGCAAATGCAAAGAATTGCTGTATTTCAAGGCATCGCATCACAACAAATCCTGGCTTACCCAGTGCAATGTGTGGGTGACTGAGGGCTCGCAACAGCTCAGCCAAACACCCAGTGTAGTGCATTTTCATGAGCTCACCTCACTGCACAGGAAAGGACATTTCACAGCTACCTGCAACTGCACTCAGGCAGTCCCTGAATATTTTATTTTCAGTAATGATTTTCCCTGAGAATTCATCTTTTAGAACATTGTCTCTAATTGGAGAATGAAGAGCTGCTTCAAAGAGGAAAAAATAAAAAGCTTTCTGGAAATACTTTAAAAGGTGCCATGACAACACACCACAAAACATTTTCCTCCAGTAACAACGTACAAGTGCATCAAACCAACCACGTCCAAAGTGCCCAATGAAAACCACTGTCTGTTCACTGAAAGCAACACGGTGGATCTGGTGAATGTTAGTAGCATTCTTCATAGTGCAACAATAATGTCAGTAAATTAAAACACCTGAATCTCTTGTACCTCTCAACTCTCAACTGTGTTGAAGAAAAAGAGTAGAATATCTAATTACTAATGTTCATGGTTGGTATGCTGACACACAGAGACTGCAAGTATGTAAACAGAACAGTAATGGACATGGGTCTCTCTGCTGTGTTTACAGAATGTACATCAATTACACTAGCATTTTTTGCTGACCACATTTGTCACACAAAGGTTTTCTTTCAAGGTATTGCTTTCTCCTCCCTGTCCCTGAATTCCACCTTCAGGAGGATGTGAGAAAAGGGCTAACACTATCTCTGTGGAAAGTTGAGAGGTACGCTGCTGTTAGAGCACATGTGGGAAATGCACTCAGCAAAACCAAACAAAACTAAAACCACAAGAAGACAATCCCCGCCCTTTAACAAACCCAAGCAAACCGTGCTGCTGTCACACGCATGCCGGGCACACAAAGCAAGATGTGACAAACATAAGCCATGGCAGTGAGCTTGCATCTCACTAACCTCTCTCACTGGCTTTCCAGGGGCATTTCTTCCTTTAGGAACAGAGAGAGGAAGTGGAAGAAATATCAGAAAAGAAAAAAAAAAAACAAACAAGCAACCAAAAAACAACATACACATGAATATATTCTTCGTATCGTAAAAGACACTTCAGTTTCCATTAAGGAGCTTAATATAAAATTTCTGCTTTAAACAAAGACTGAAAGTACATTGAAATCCACTGACAATTCTGAGCTGATTTATTCAAGAACAGTTCTGTAATCGACTGTTTGGTTTTAACTTAGCAAAAACACTTGAGAAAACCACTAAAACCAACACACAGCCCTTTCAGCTGAGGATAAGGATGAAAGAGAAAATCCGATTCACATTCTGGGCATGCACATTTTGTCAATTTGTGTACCTCTTCTAATTAATAATCTCACTGGTGGCAAAACCACGTTTATCCAACTTCAAAATTATTTTATCTAAACACATCTCATTTTATCATTGCCTACATATGTATGTATGTAGGCAATGTATCCATGTACACATTCATATACACATGGTGTACTCACATACATTTTACACCTATAGCCATTAGATGGAATATTACTATTCTCACATTCAGTATAAATGTACTAGAGAAGGTATTTCCAACAAGTCAGTCCGCATGCATTTAACAAGAGAGCAAAGGCACAAAGGAGGAGAAAAATGAAGTAAAAGGGAAAAAAGGAAAGTTTCTCAACACTTTTAAGTTGCAACAACAAAACCGAGCAGTCAGTAATGACTTCAGCTGAAAAGATGTCCCTCACAAACTTTCCTAGAAACCATGATTTGATCCAACAGATTCTTCCCCAACACTTGTTGTGGTGTGTTTTGCTTAATAAATAAATAAATAAATAAATAAATAAAAGAAAGCTGGGTGCAAATCAACAGCTGAAACGCTTCCCCCTGTACCCATTCTATATCCGGTGACAATAAACACTTGCCATCTCCAGAAGCCGTGTTCCACTGTCACTGGTACATTCCTGAAACACTGGTACTGCCAGACCATGAGTCTTAGGCAGAAGAGTCGCTAAGGCAGATACTGTTCGAGAAAGGGAATGATCTTTGCCCCAGAGCTGCTGTAAATAATATAATTGTGAATGTAGGAGACAACAGGGGGAGAGAAAGCTAAGTGTGAGAGAAGACACTGGTCAGCATAACAGAGAACAAATTGCTGTCAAGTTTTGGAAGGTATCATTGGCTGCAGTAGAAAGAGAAAGAATATGATAAATGAGTTTGCAAGTGTTTTACAAGGAGCAGGAAAAGGGTCAGCAAGCTCATGCATCTATGTAGTTTTAGATCAAAGTGCAGAGCACAAAGCATCCACTGCATTGCTCCTCTTTCATAGAATGCAGGCGATGGGCAGGCTGTACTTTTTTCTTACAGTAAAAGTGGATCAAAGTGTTGTGACATTTATTAATATATTCTTAGTTTACATCAGGACTGAGTACTCGATGTCAGAAAGGATCTAGCCCTCCACATCACTACTGCAAAACTCTGCAGAGCAGCTCAGCTGCTACATACAGTACAGAGCTCTACCCCAAGAGAGCCATAAGGAATCTCAGTCACCTGGGCCAAGCGATGTGCTATGTAGGACCACAGCATGGAGGGGAGAATAAACTCCAGAAGGAGCCAAGCTAGCTCAACTGGAAGAGTATTTCCAGAATTCCCTACAGTGTAATTACTCCACCGTATTCTTCTGATTCAGTACATTGTGGAAAGAAAGGAATGAGTCATGAGGCGTCTAGCTGCTAGAATAAGTAAAATTCTGTTATTTGCAGTGATCAAAGCTGCTAGTCCCACTTACAACATTATCCCATTCATTCAGAGCAACAGAGGCTGGCTGATGCAAGACTGAGAGAAAAGAGCGCGTCTGGTATGCTTCTATGTGAATGAGATAAAAGTAAAGTGGAATTTATGCTATACTTGGTGCCATTTTTTTAATGTCATGGGATCTCGTAAAGTCATTGCACAAGTAAACATCTGTATTAGGCAGTACTGGGCTAAATAATTACGGTGAGTGCTGATCTGTCTCTGAAGATGTCTGTGTAATGCCACAGGCTCATAGCTCTTTGAAGCCACCGTGGTCTCACTTCTAACCACGTCATTGCTCCCACTTCCACAAGCACTGCTCTGCACTGACATCGTGGGGATCTCATATTGAGTTCAGCAACTCAAGAACTGTCCTGAAATTTACTTCTGAGTTTCATTCACAAAAATTGCTTGCCACAAAACTGCAACTACAAAATAGTCTGCTCCACCATGAGATCCACCTGCAGTGATGCAAACTGTTCATTCTCAGTGTTGCAGGAGAGCCAAGTTGGGCTTTAAAAATACTACCCTGCCAATCTTATTTTCTAATTGCAAAAGAATTCCCAGGAGATTCAGGCGCCTGGGCAAAAACACAGTCTGAAAATGTTTTCCTTTGTGGCCCATTATCTAGCAGGGTCAAATAAACCACTGAGGTGGTATTTAATAGTAGATTTCCACTAAATGTCAGACCTCTGACTCTGACATCTGTTATGAGTTAGCACAGCAGCTGTCTGGAGCAGCTGCAGCAGTTGTGAATTTGCTGGGAGCAGCAAAGCAAAGCAGGAATGGATGGGAAACCTTGTAGGCTTCAAGGAAAGAAAAACTACTTAGGGACAGCAATCATCAGGTATTCACTAACATTTTCCTCCACAGAAATCAAAAGGCTTTCAGCACCTACAAAGCTTTCAGCTGTGCAAAGAACATGGCGGTTCTGCACTACTCAGGAAACACTAAGAACTGCCAAGAGGTTAAACTGAAGAAAGCAAACACCCATAAAAGGTACACAGGAATAAAAGTTATTTCATCTGAAATCTGCTCAAGAAGATCTGTGACATAATTTGTTTAATGCATGCTTCTCTAAGGTGCCATGAAACCCTGATGTCTCTTTCAGAACACCAGCATATAGCAAAGGTTTGGTAAATATCATAGTCAAAACAAATCTGTCCCCAGGTGAGTGAAAATTAACCAATACCATTTAATTTATTGCTTTGTTTCAGAAGCCTGAAATAAAAGCTTCATGAAGCAATATCCTGTTTAATGTACTGACAGTAACTTCCCAGGCTTTTAATACAACCCCAGATTCCCTCCATTTATTCCAATTTCAGGTTATTTGGAAGGATTTTTTTTTCCTTCCTGGATTTCTTTTTTTTTTTTTATTCTCTTCTCTTTCAAGTCTAAGTAGATTTTCCTGTGTGCATTATGTCCTTTGTAGCTCTTCAAAACTGCATGATCTAATAATACCATAGAAGAATGCTCTTTCTATAACGTTAGTATAGAAAAAAACCCAAAGTTATTTCAAATCCCAGTCAACCTTGCATGTTCAATCTATCATCCTGCTATTCTGAACTCTTAAAGATGGTATGCATTACGAGCAGTTGCACTTAATCCACATAGTTTGAGTTCACGTTTTAAATAATATTTCATGAGCTACTGCATCAGAAGGCACTTTGAAAGCCAAACTACGACAACTGCATTTCTTGCATCAGGTAATTTTTAAAATTCTACTTAAAAACATAAAATGTAAGAAAATTTAATCTTTATAGATTTGTGCTCGTTGCTTGTTTGCGTTTATTGTTCTGTTTCCTGAATATCTACAAGTGACTTGCGATTTTATGCTGCCTGTCGTGTAAGGAAATAAAACAGCGCTTCCATCACTTCTGAACCCTTATCTTATGCTCCCTTCTCAGGCTGATTTGACACTACAGATACGAAAGCGGAGATACAGATATTCTCAACCGCAAAGTGGCTCTTAATTCAGTGTTTTGCTGAAACTAATCACCTCTGCTTCCTCTTCCCCCATCTCCAGTATTATAAATTACAAGTAGGATCCCAGAAACCTGTGGAAGCTGCCTGCACATGGATGGCACCACCTTACGTCATTCCAAACCGGGCTGTGGTAGAGTATCTATTGGTGTAAGCTTTGTTTATGCAGTATCACGATATTCAACTGAAAATATCACTGAATCATTAAAATGGAGCAGAAGAAAACTCCATTACTGAAGTGTGAATGAAGTCTCAGAAAAACTGACAATTTCAGTAGCCTTTATATATCAGTGACTGGAAAGCCATTTACATTGGTTGTGGGAGAAACTACTTCTTTCCACAAATGGCTTGACCTTTCTGACTCTTCAATCAAAAAGCAATTATACAAACCTACCATTAGTGCAAATGCATCAAAAAATAAAGAGCAAAGTAAGATGATGAAACACATCCCTGATCTCTTCAGCCCAAAGTGTAAAATAACAGTCACAAGAAGTGAACAACTTTTTCTCCCACGTGAACTAATCTTACTGGGTGGCCAAAGTGAGGGGAAGAGACAGATTCTTATAAAGCTTGGCTTTGTAAGATCAGCTTCTTATTGGCTTGGTCAGGCCCAAGAGAAATGTCCTGTAGGAACTCTGATTTTGTCAGACTCTCTGTTAGACAGTATTTTTGTCCTTTACTGCTGCTAGTCAGGCAGAAAAACAGGAGCAAACAGCAACTGTGTTTTAGAAAACTTGATGTGGGTGATATATGGTTTCAGGGACAGGAGAGCTTATAGAGTCTACAAAGGCCAAGTATTGTGGAGCAGTCTTTCTGCTGTACAAGCGAAGGATAGAAAAATAAAGATATCACATTTATAAGCAGTGGGAAAACAGCTCTGAATCAGCATGATCTGTGAAAATAAATTGTTATCTAAGCATACTAATTCTTATTTGTTCTCATCTGTCTCAGTAGTACGCTGTCCCAGCAAATAACGGGAATGGAGAGCGAAGTTACAGCTTACCCTTCTGAACTAAAATATTAGCTATTATATATATTATATATTTCCATTTTTTCACTAGTATGCATATCCTGCTATTCTTACCCATGAAGTTTTACTTTTCATTTCTCACTAATAAAATATAAACCTTTTTTTTCTATTCCTACTTAGCTGGGAATGGTATCTAAGAAAGCTCCTGCAGACAGGCAATGTCCCTAGCAAAACCCACTCAACCGAGTATCAAAGGACACTGAGACACCCCTCTGCCAAAAGGATTAGTCTGAGCCTTCTTAACCGCTACAGGTAACATCCTGCACATCCCCTCTCCTGTCTTTTAACTGGACTCAGAAAAGATTTCTCCTTGGTGAAAAAACAAGTTCCAAAAAATACAAACGTCTACCTTAAGCAAACAATGGGAATGAGTAAAAAACAAGCACTGAAAGAAATGCTGTGGCTGTACAGAGCCTACACTGCACAAACAAGCCACCCACTTGTTTAATCTCTGTCACTTCTGAACTTACGTGCTACAAGGTCAAGAATTTTGATTTCAAGTTTAATATTTAGAAGCATGTTCTTCTTGGAAAAAGGCAGAAGAAAAACGTGGTAGGATGTACTGACATAAATCGGAAAGGGGGACAGCCTGAAGGAGAGAAGCTGTGAGAAAAGGAACGCAGCCAAAAGGGAAAAGAATAAAAAGCTAAGGAGACAAGAGTCGAAGAAGATGCTGTTTCATCCACTTATCTGGCTGTGGACATACCTTAAGGTAAAGGAGGGGCAGGTTGCTTCTCCGCTTTAAACGGGACAGGGTTATCTACAGCAATTGGTAAAATATAAAAAAGTAACAGCAAAAAAATGGAAACCAAAACCCAAACACCTGAAAACATGAAGGAAGAGAATGCAGTTTTAACTTCCGCTTTGCCCAGAACATCCACAACTTGTTTACAAGACAGTGACGCCCTCCTCCACTGGCACATGCTTCTGGGCAGCAGGGCTTACCTCTGAAACTGGGGAAGGAGTTGTTAAGCTGCTCCATCACTTCCTCCAAACCTGTGCTTGTGTCCTGGGGAGGGCTGAGCAGGTCATCCTCGCCTGGAAATCAGATCCAGACCACTGCATTGAAGCTACTACAAAATCATTTGCTAATGTCCCACTACTGCATATGTCCCTCATGAAGCTATGCTCCGTGACTTAGCTGCATTCTCTGCTTACTACATTATGAAAATTGTCAATTTGGATTTTATTTACTATTATGCTTCTCGCTCTTTTTTTCTTTCAAGTTTAAGTATCTTAGGAAAGTTAAATGGATCTAACACAATTAAACCCAATCAAAATTTCTAATAAGAAATTTAAGATATAAAAGGTAAAAGAAGCAGGGCAAAATGTCTGCTAGGAACATTTAATTCTATAGATGACGCTCCTAGTTTCAGTTCCTCTTATTCTATTAATGGTAAAAGAAACTGCTGTAGTGAGTGCTGCTATTGAGCAGCTTTCTAACAGTACTGGATGCACATTAGCGCTGCTTTGCCGAGCTGCCTATGTCAGTAGAAACCAAGATTCTCATCTGCATCACTATTAATATTTCTGACAGTTTAATTGCATCAGATTGGCGCTCCAAGAACATTCAATTGTACTTTAAAAGGGTTTAGCAGCAGTTTAATAATGCGAAATACATCTCTCCCACCGAATAATTTCTATAACCTGATCACAGGGCAGTGGCTTAATGGGAAATTCAATATATTTTATTTTAACTGGAGTTATTTTGGTCATGGCTTCCAATAACCAAAATCAATCTGTTTATTTTATTGTAGAACCCTTGCCTCTCACAGGAATAAAACACCTAAAAAGAGAATTGTGAGATCCTCTTTTACTACATTTCTTTTATCTCTATCAACATAAAAAAACAATTTTGCCTTTTGTAATAATCACAGAGAGGTACATCTATATTTTGAAGATGACTTACAGGTCCTCCTTTCTATTATGCCTTGCCCTACTCGACTTCAGTAATAAATAATCTGATTTGCAGTTAGCCTTGAGGTTCTTAAAACACTATCAGCACTCCATGCTAGCGTGAAGTCTACTAAAAGAGATACTGCTAAAGGAGTGCTTCACAGCTGTACATATTCCTTATGACTTGGCTTAGTGTTGGCCTCACCTTCAGGCCAGGAGTTTCAAAAGACTTAATGGTCAAGAATTACTAGTAACAAAATGAGGTAAAGCATCTGCAAGAAGCACGTAATTCATATGAAGAGCTATTCCATTAATGGTTTAAAAAACAGCTGCTGAGACTGCTGCAGTTTCTTCAGCTTTTTCTACTGGTGTTGAGTTCACAAGACAGTAACACTCAACTCACATTGCGAGCTATTTCTGCATCAAGTGCTACATCAACAGAGGTGCCTCAGCAAAATGAAGGTCCTTCCAGCCTCTGCTGGATGCCAAGGTGCAAACTTTGAGCAAGATCTTACCGCATCTACCCAAGCTGACTACCTTGTGAACACGTGTGTAGAAAACAACAGAAGATTATAAAAAGATGGCAGTAGCTCCACTGTGATGGCCAACAACTGCCTAAGACAAACTGGCAACAGGTACAGAATTCCAAATTTCCTGGCAAGTGCTGTTATAAATTGAACTGTGTTTGCCCTCAAGACTGCTATAACTTCACATAAAATGTACTGGTTTGTCCTTTCCCATTTGGATTTTTCTGAGCACTTCCTTGAAAATAACACAAGATACCAGCCAATCAATCTTCAGATGTTCATCTAGTCAAACTAGTCTTCCCTATTTGTGTTTCTGTAAGGAGCATAGAAAGCTGGGTGGATCACAAATGTTCAGCTGGCACCTGAACAAACTGAAGTTCACCAGCTGCCTCTTGGTTCAGAGGCTTCATGGCTCAGAGAACCTCTACTACCACTACATTACTAGAGGAGAAAGCCAAAGTTTAGGGCCTTCCAATTTAAGACTTTCAACTTGCCTAAGTGTCTGTTTATCAAGGGATTTGCAAATTAGGCTCTGAGTGGGTTGCTGCTTTCACCAAAAACTTGTAAAACCCTCCTGGTGGAAAGCTATTTACAGTAATCCCTCCTTGAGAAAGCAGAGAGACACAAAACAGAGAGATGGGTTTCCTGTCAGAAACAAAAATATATAAAAGCTACCACTATATTATGTCATTGCCTTTAGGGGCCTATAGATCCTTGGCATTTTCTTGAAAATTATGACTCCCTCATTATTGGGAGCAAGCTTCTTATATGGAAGCATTATTCATAACACCATTCTGGTTCCATTCACAATTTCAGAACACTTGAAGATATGCTTTGAGAATACTCCCGAACTACAAACGATACTTTCTGCTGTGAAAGGTGACAGCAACATCTGTGATTAGTAATTCTTTTTATGAACACCGTTCCTTACTGCTGGCCCTGTTGCATTGCTGAGTCACAGTATGATCGTGTTGATAACAATTCAGCATCTCACTGTTGTTCCACATATTGTCTCCATCAAACAAAGAAAAAAACCCATTTCATGTCTAAACATCTGTTTCAAATTTTACTGTTTTAGCAGCTAATATGATTATGTGCATGTTAATTAATTCCAGTCTCACATATTAAACGGGAATTATTTTAGATCAAGTCAAATGAAAGGAAGTACATTATTGTATTTATAGCATACTAAAGGTACTAAAGGAAAAAATATGAAACTCTAAGACTTTTTAATTAGCATACTAAGTGTCATGAAATTCATGACATTTCTTCAGAAAGCCACTGAAAATTACTCCACAGCAAAATATTTACTTACTAGTAGCATGATAACAGAAGGAGTAAGATGAAATTCCCATTATCTGTCACTGTATTCTTGTCCTAAGTATTTAACTTAAGCGTTCCTACACTTTATTTCACTTTTTTTTAGTTCTTCTTTTTCCTTTTTTTTTTTTTTTTCTTGTGGTAGAGACTACAGAATGCATCTTGCTTGACACCAATATAAATTGATATTTCCACCCACACACAGGAGGGAAGACAGAACTCCTTCACAAGCTCACATAACTGTGGCACTTCAGACCAACCAAAACATCTCTTTCCATTCCACTTCTCACTGTGATACAACCACAGTAAAGAGAAAAGCTTCCACTTAAAACTTGCACTTCCCCCAAAAGCCTCCCTTGGATACATTTAGTACAATTATATTTATGAAGTTGAAAGTTATTTTCTGATTTGAAATATTATCTTGCTGAGGTAATTTAAGTACTGTTACTTAAAGCTGCTGCAATGGATGACTGCATTTCACTAACAGAAAATCCTTCCCACTGGCTAATAAATACTCACTAATTATAAAACAGACAGGAAACCAGGAAAATACTACAGAACAGCAGATAACAATTCCAATCTCTATTCATGGCATCTCATTACTTAACCTTATTCCACAACTCATATGACATTTACTTAGAAGAGACACTAAATGAGCTGCTGGAGAGTGACAGCTCTATCCTGCTGCTCAAGCATTGACATATTAAAAATACCATCAGCTCAGTTAACATGGGGATGATTAATCATACATTTAATCTCTTTGTCCTAATTAATACTATGTACATTTCAATCAGCCATGTTGTGCTTAATAGCTGAATGTCAATCTGAATAAAACACTTAACTAGTTTCTTTGTGATGTTTGTTTTCAGAATTCAAGCCCTGACTGGTCTGTGCATTTAAAGTCAAAATATCTATGCTATTGTGCTCATCATCATCAAATCCAAAAGCCTGAGCTACAATGAAAATGTAAAGAGCAGGTGACATCAAAGACTATTGCAAATGTCTACTTCATTTCACTTGAACTAAACAAGGCAGCAAAATACCTTCTCCTTTTAAAGAAATATACACACACATATATATATATTTGGAAAATGGGACTGTAACTGTTTTTTATCACAATCTGAACTTTATTTTCTTACCCATGGTTTCTGAAGTCTGGCTGCCAACTACACGGAGAAGCATTGGCTGACTGCTGTCTGACCTCTGCAAAGAGGTAGAAGGAGATGATAGTGTTGTACCATTCACCTTGGCATCTGCCTGTGGCTGAAAATTGAGGGAAAAGTGAAGGAATTGTTATTAACAGTTTGATACAGTTGCACAAGTCTTTCTATCTCTGCATTTTTAATTTATACCATGAATACAGACAATCTTCTGCTTGTTTTTAAGTATATCCACACAACCAATGGATTTAAATTCTGAATAAAACAGAAGACTAAATAAGAACACTGGAACATGATTTTACCTTGCCTTCTGAAGTCAATTTTGAACAATTTAACATTTTTTGCTGACTAGTCTCTACAGATATGATTTTGTGGTATGCTATCATTATGGGCAACAGCTCACACCCTGTTAAGAAAATCACTCCACAGAGATCTCAGAAAAGGCCTGAGGACTCGCCTGCTCCAGCAGCTGCCTCAGCCTGTGCAGCTGTGACTCCAGCTGTTTGTTGTGATCCTCCAGAATCTGCATCCTGGCCTCCAGGCGGCCTTTGTGCTGGCGAAGCAGTTTGGCTTCTGCAATGAGTTCAGCATCACGGGGACTTTGTGGAGAAACCGGCATCATCTCTGGTGGGGATGGCAGTGGAGATAATCCTTTGTGATCATGCTGTTGCTTCAAACGGTCATACTCCGCTTGCAAGTTTCTGTTGAAAAGTGACAGAGAGGTAAAGCTTTACCAAGCAGAACAGCATTGTACAAGCTGTCCTCTGCCACAGGCAGTCAGAATGCTCCTCCTCTCCTGTGATGTGACACCTGCAGTGACCAGTGAGACAGAGGCTCAGCTCCAGCACCTGCCTTAGATTCTGCTGATTCTGAATCCATGTAGGATTACACCTCACAGATCTGCACACAGCAAATAGACTGTGGAACTGTGATACAAGTATTGCCTAAGGGCTCTCTGCATCATGAGAGTTCAAAATTAATTCCTTTCCAGGGCATATAAAGCAGAAGGTTGGCTGGGCTCCAAACACCATCCTGCTCAGTAAGTACATGTCCTGAGTTCAGTCCTCAGCTTTCTGCATTTTACGGCTGCTAGTAGAAGTTGGATTGCCTCTGCACTACCAAGCACAAATATACTAGGGTAGTAATTAGTGCTAAAAGAGCAATCAAAGCACTTAACAAACACTAATCAAAGCTTATACCACCTGGCCAACCTATCCACTTCACAGACGAAAACATTCAGAAAAAAAGGACACTAAAAAATGAAGAGCAAACCACAGAATTCAAGAGTTCATTTGCGACTCTGCTCTCATTAATTAGGTCACATAATTCTCCTTCCTTTATATGTGCAATTGCATTTATAGTCTAACTCTAAAATTAAACTGCACCGTGTTTCACTAATTCGAGGGGCTTTAATTTCCACCTTAGTTTGGACTATCTACAGTGCTGCAGTCTACTGTGACACTATGACACTGCTAAGCTTGTTTTTCTACTGCATAAAGCTCCAGTTTTACTCCAGTAAAACTCTCCACAGATTATTATGATCTATAACAACGTACATACTTTATTGGGGTTGACAATCCAACAGTGGAAAAATGGTACCTGGTAGCAGAAATGTCGTACACGAGAGGCCTAATAACCTGCTCTGGGATTCTGTTGTTCTGATGTTCCTCTACTGCTTCCCAGAGGGGGGCAAATGGTTCTGCAGATGGTAGGTTGGTAACTGCTTACTCATCACAAGCAGTGACCCAGATTTCATTTTTTCCCAACTTGCTCTTACTTGAGGTTGTGAGATAAGGCACTTTTTCTAGTTTTGCCTGCAAACCACAATGCACTCTGACATTTTGGTCTGTAGTCTATGTAGCACATCAGAAACCCCCCAGTAAAGACTATTAAGCTCTGAAACATTTCTGAAGGTGACCAGAACAAGGGAGCAGCATCACATGGACAACGAAACAATGCCAAGGATAAAGATAGACTGCTGACTGCTCCTCAAATATTGCACTTCTGTCCTGGGGCAAATATATAGTGGATGCATCCCAACTTGGGACAAGGACAACCCCTAGAACACCATCCCTCAGGGATGTCCCACTTGCATGGCCTCACTTCTGCAGAAGTAAAAAAATAAAAAAGAAAAAAGAAAAAAATAGAAAAAGAAAAGAAAAAATAGAAAAAGAAAAGGCACTGATCCATTGATCCTTCCTATCTCTAGGTTATCTCATAACTAAGAATCTCTTTCCTTACCTAAAGCCCACACAAAGAGTGGACAGAGACTATGGGAAGAACTCAGTATCTGCTATTAGACATAATCTGAATTAGTTTTTCACTGTTTTCTGATACTACTAGCTGAATGCACTAGTGAATAATTAATAAAAATACTAAAAGGAAGAGGAATGAGAAAGCCAACAGTACTGCAAAGAGTCCTACTGCACAGTAAAGTTTACATACTATTGATTGTTCAGGTTGTTTTTCACAAGGTGGCTATCAATATCCTATGAGGAGTTTCACAGATGCATGAGGCTGCAATATTCTACAAAGAGCATACTTAGAAAGTCTCAAAGTGCTGTAAAGTAAAAGATCTACAACCACCCTAAGGGAAACCAAACAAATGCAGTTGGTCATACCTTCAATGAAATCAACACTGCAAAGAATCTACGATTATGACTTCAAGTATCAAGACAGAGAAATCCTTCCAGTAACTATGATACTGAAAGACAATTGAGCATCAAGGAATAATTCAGATAAAAATGTTTTCATGTCTGATACAGAATAGTCTAAAACTCTGTCTGGAATGCCACACGGAAGAAAAAAAAAAGTTGTTGTAAAGGATACTGCATATTATCCAAACAGAGGCATCTGAATTTATCAGTTGCATGAGATCTAACATACAGGGAACTGTATTTACACAGAGGAAAAAACCTCTAATGTCAGAAAGAAAGAAATCATTTGAAAGTTGCTCTACGAACCTCCTTGGGGAAAGAACAATCTGTTTTTATTCCCACCTCTGGAATCGTTATAAGCTATGTGGTGAAACAGAAATGCTGCTGCAAGCCAGGCGTCCAAGGAAGTGTCCACAGCTCTCAGAACACAGCATCTGTGTCCTGAGGAAAGGTGCTGTCTTACATTTTCAGCATAAAAGAGAAAGGAGAAATGAAAGCATAATCTTCTGTAAATGAATGTGACTGAGCAACGACTGGCAATACTCAGAAATCCAGTCTCACTGGATGACCTTCACAACTGGATGTCACAAACAAACAAAGCTAATGCATCTTCTGATCACTGAGAAAATATATTGTACTTCAGTAAGAGAAGGAGTCAAAGAAAAAGAAAAAAAAGATTTCATTAACAATGCCTGCACCTCTTCAAGCATTCATGAAGAAAAATAACAGGGGAAGTATGCAATGTAACCTTGATTTATGCAACTGGAATGAAATGGGTAGTAAAGAGCTCATGAGTTATTAATCACATCTATCAATGGCAGGATTAATTGCCTGGTGAGAGAAATCCTAGTGGACCCCATTTGCTGAGTATTCCTCTCAGAGGCAATTGAAAATTTGTGAATTCAGGTTATTCTTCATCTGCCTACAGAAAATTAGTGGTTTGAAGAAATGGACAAAGCGGGTGAATGAACTGCCTACTGCTATTCCTCATTACAGTGCCACTGCTTACTTATGATGCTTCGCATTCCGAAGATCTAGTTCCAATTTTTCAGTGCCAAAATAAATATCAAAAGGAGCCACAGCATATTTAGAAATACATCACTTTCTGGCTACTGGCAGCTATACAGAAATAACTTAGTCGAGGAGGCCAGTCAGGCTTGGAGGAACGCTACAGCTGCTTTAAAACGGCAGCTTTGAGATTTGGCATGTCATTGCTTCTCCAGTCGCTCACAGCCCATTGTGCTTCCAGTGCAAGTCAGAAAAGCAAAGGAAAGGCGAATAGCTCAGCCTGGAGATATTCTTGTTAGAGTACATCTAAGAGCTGGGAAATTAATGAGATAACAAGAAAGAAATCTCCCTTTTACAGAAGTGTGTTAGTGGGATTGAGCCAACGAAACATTAATCTTCTAAGTCACTAAAAGAACATAAAAGTATTTTAATCATTTGCAAAAAGTTTTGAGATTGTCTTGTAACAAAATCATGCAGCCCTTATAATGCTGGTATGGTGCATCCACATCTATATTCTATGTCATATACTGCTACAGATGGAGAAAAAAAGTCTATCTTGCTTGTTATGTAAATATACTCACTCTTGAAGAAATGTCTTGAATTTGTTCTTTTGGACATTTTTATAAGTGTTTGTGGTTTTGTTTCATATAGCAATACTGTCTTCAGCAGCAAGATTACATTATGTCCACCAGATACATCAAGAAGTGGTCTTATCACAGTATTTGGTGTGACTTAAAACTAAGCGTAAGACTGAAGGCCCAATGCTCAAATAAAACAGTTTCACCAACTGAAGCTATTTTCCAAAATGTTCAGATTTTAGCAAATATGAATTATTGAACAGTCAAGTTTTAGGTATAAATTATTTACAGCAGTCATATTGCAACTACAAAAGCATCAAGATCTCAAAATTCTACTAGATAAATAATTAATATCTAACAAGAGGTCCTTGGAATTGAAAAAAATAAACCACCACAAAATAAAATAAAAGCATTCAGAAGTGTGTCACAGCTAGGTTAGTTTATAACACGGATAATACATTTCAGAAGAATTCAAAATAGGCAGCAGAACTTTTAAAACCGTCCAAAACCCAACCTCAAATTTTCAATTTCAAAGAGCCTTCCCCAAGTCAAGATGGAAGTGTCTGGAGACCAGAAATTGCAGCTGAAAACCAAATGGAGGTCAGAATTTTATAAACAGCTCAAACGAGATAAGGAAAAATAAAAACAAGAAGCAAAAAGAAGGGCTTTTTTTAAAAGTAGGAAAGAGCGGAGAGCAGAAGAAAAAGCAGGATGATAATGAAGTGTTTTGAATATCTTAGTATTGCTTCTTGTTGGCACTTAATGCAAATTTCCCAATAGCTGCTGAGAAGTGAACACATATGCTGTGACTGTAACTATAAAATAATAGAAGACACAGCAGGGACAGCTAAATCCTCACTGTCAAAATCCATCAGAAGTGTAGCAACAAAATTTCTGTCAATACAGGCACGAGAGGATGACTGTTTTTGCCTCCTAGCCGTGTACCTTCCCAGGAACAAGCGACACATCTAGCTCAGCACCAGGAAGGAGAGGCACTCCAGTGACAAGACCTGAGGTATGCACAACAAAAATGAAACAGTCCAGTAACCTTAAGGCTGGACTGAGGACAAGGAAATCACAACACCATTTGCAACATATCCAACCCTGTTTCCAGCAACAGATTCACCAAGTCTTCATGCTAAGGTAATAAACAATATTTACCAGCAGATTATTGTTAGAAGTAATGTGAAGAACACATTAATGAACCAGAAGCAGCATGATACGAGGAATATGATCATAGTTCATTGACTACCTTTCTAACAGCCAAAAAGTTTTGAACAGACTCATAGGAGAAAGACTAGAAAAGAAACAAATCTAAAGGGATCAAACCATTTTTTTAAAGATAGGAAAGTATATGACAGGCTCCAGACTGATCCCGTCTGAATGGTTTATTTTTGTGACAGGAAGCAGTTTCCTGTATAAAATCAGTCACCTTGGTGTGATAATCTATCAGGACAAAAAGCAAAAACACGTTCTCTTTTAAGCTTCTGCCTCGTTATTTTAAGTACGAGTTATTTATAGAAGTTTGCAAAGATGTCTGCAGAGAGACAAAAGTCATGATTTTGTCATGATCAAGGAAAACTGCAGCAGTGAGACATCCACACTGCCCTGAAGAAGCAGACCTCTTCGTCCCTGCTGCTTTTAGACCTGAATCATCCATAAAAGCAGAGCCTACTTGCAGCGGCACCCAGCTAGGAACTAAGCCTCTAATAGCAGAAATGTGCAAACTACAGACTATAGTTCAGCTTATACTTTATGGCTCTTGCTAGATTGGCAAACCTCGGAGCAGGTATTTTTGAAGTACAGTTCTCCTCTTTTATCTCTGAATGCGTTAGTCCTCATCGGTAGTTATTACATTAAATAAGGTTAATACTACAATTTAAGGCACACACTCCTCAAAGGAATTTTTTAGAACTTTTGGTTCTGTAACTCAAGGTAACATTAATGTTCATACACCCATTTTTTAATCTAAAACTAGGCTGTTGTAAGAGTCATTCTGCTTTCCAACTGAGCAACACGATTTGAATAAAGACAGCATCCTGATTTTTGTTCTTTTTCCATGAATTACTGACCTGGTGTTATTTGAAACATCAACGTCCCTGAAAACTAAGCTATCTTATCTTTTTATTTCTATTGTATCAATTACCCAATACTTCTAAACTACACAAGCCCTGAAAATGTGAAGCATAATGTTTATTTTAAAATACCGATTCTCCTCCATATTAGAAAATACTTAGGCTTTATGTATGATGTATTAGCCTGGAGTCTGCTTCCAACAAAATCTGACTGCTGTTTGTTGAAGAAGGGCTTTGTTTAAGACAGTTTTCTGTCCCAAACCCTTTCCTCATCCTTTACGAGGAACCTCTACGTTCTCCCAAGCCCTCCTGAAAAATGTGAGTTCTTGACTGTTCCTCTTTATTTCTCAGTCGCCTGTTTATTAACTTCGCAAAGCATTTAAGTAACAGAAGCAAAGCAGCTTCAAACAATGCCTTGTCCTCAGCTTTAATGACACCTGGACAAGCCGCGTTCAACTTCACTGCAGCTACTAATGGACTATCCACAGAGTAAAGGAAGTCAGCATTTTCAAAAAGAGGTGGGGCTCGGACAGGGGTATGTCAGACATCATGCCGGCCTTTTTCCAGGCAGGATAAAACATTTCTCCAAGTCTTCTCAATGCTACTGATCTCTCACAGAAAGCAACTACTCTTAGCAATTTGATCTAAAGCTTGACATGGCCTGAAGATTTTGTAGTTTGATTCAGAGAGGGTGCAATGCTTCTGGAAACAGAAGAGCATGAGGAAAGAATGGTGGATTAGAAGTAACTTATATTTTAAAGTTAAACGTTAATGAAAAAAAAAACACTTTGTGAAACAAAATACTAGTTGTATTAAATACTTCTGCCCCTGGAGATTCATTGCGAAAGGTCTACCTGAAAGTAAAAACTGGTATTTATGGACAAGAAGCTCTTCTCTTTTCCTGGCTGAAATGCAATATACAGAAATACAGACCTAATCTGCAGGGGACTAGCTGATGCAAGTCCAGAAGGAAGCACATGGCAGATTTACATCTTCCTCTTATTCTAGGTGACAGAATAGCTTATTTCAGGTTTCTATATGCCAAAATCAACTCAAGTTGTTCTGCAAGTCCAGGCTATGCTCTTTGTGAACAAGTCCTAACCACAGTCTTATAGAGAGGATGGCGCGATGGAGGCACTATAATTGATTGCTAGCATCAAAAGAAGACTTCTGCATAGAGAAGATCTACAACATTGCCAACTCTTGCAGTTATTTCCTTGACATTCCTAAGGTAAATGATTACTGCATTACACCCTCAACATAAACAAGACAAAAACATCTAGCTCTTGCAGAAACAAGAAAAGGAGCATGAAAATGCCAGTATACTATACCATAAAAGCTGAAGACAGGAGAAGGCAAACAAAATGTGCTTTCTGTAGATTTAGTAATTTTTATCTTACATTCTTATTTTAGAAGTTCTTGGTTGCAGCTATTAATCTATCAATGTCAAGAACTACCAGTTTTTTATGTTGATGGCATACAGCTCTGGTGTACCATAGAATCGGAACTGCAGTGTTGTGATGCTGCAAGAATCCATTTGGGTTTTTGTTGTTGTTG
Source organism: Excalfactoria chinensis (assembly GCF_039878825.1). Classification (NCBI taxonomy): domain Eukaryota; kingdom Metazoa; phylum Chordata; class Aves; order Galliformes; family Phasianidae; genus Excalfactoria; species Excalfactoria chinensis. The sequence continues at coordinate 109,456,072 of NC_092825.1, read as the reverse complement.
CTTTGGTTTGAGTTTTTGTTTGTTTGTTTGTTTGTTTTTTATTAATAAAGGCAACTTCAATTAAACTTCAAATTAGGAGTGTTAAATGATATTTAGTACTGAAAGGCTGAAAAAACGACAAAAAATAAAACCATAGAAATAGAAAGAAAAATGGATCCACGTTTTAATTACTGTGAAAATCCCATGTTTTCTGAAGTAAATGCAACTTTATGTTATTTTATCCCTAAAATGCTACAGGGTGAATTCTATCTAGATAAATAGCAGTTATTACACAGATTATTTCAAATGAATTGAAGTCTTCTCAGAACTTCACATATCATTTCTGAGAAAAGGTCTTTCCAGAAACCTTCCTTTGCCTCTTCCAAACTAGAGTGCAGAAACCAGCACACCTGTTGTTCACGTAGCAGCAAAGACTGGTATGAAGCTCATTGCTGTCATGGAAATAAAGGAAATGGTGGAGAAGGAAACATTATGAAACACAGCTCAAAAAGCTTATTGGAGGTGACACCATAATCACAAGCGTATTAAGTGTCATTTATTTGCAGCTCATCATTTTGAAGATTCAATGCTGACTCATCACTACACTGAACACAGGAATGAGTTAATAACGATGCTATTTCAGACTCATCAACTCTCTTACAGAGGGAAAACCATGAATGGCTTAGGCAGACTTAATAGAATGAACTTAATTTAAAAGACTTCCTAACTGCAGGGTTTTATTAGCTTTCCCTCTTCCCATTTGTATCTTTAGTGTGCAGATGATCACTGCTGCTGCTGACTGTAACCCACCGATTTTCTTCTTCCAGATCTGCAAGAATTCTCTCCAGTTCACCTCTTTCTTCGCTCTCCAGAGAAATCAAGATCTGGGCAGGGCTTCGTGGCTGACTCAGGGGGGATTCCTGGTTCAGGCTTTGGCAGTAGTGCTGGATTAACAAGTGTTCATCATCACTGGAAAACAAAGGAGAATAAACCAGGCTGCTCCTAGACAGGAATTCACTGAACTCTTTTTAACAAAAAGCAGAGAAATATACCTCAAAACAAAATCCACTCAACTGTTCAACTTAGACTATGGCAATTTTCCCCTTCTGCAGAACCGACCTCTCTTTCCCTCTGCTTCTCACATATTTAAAGCATAGTTTGGCTACTGCTGACAATCACAGCTTTCCTCTTTTGCCTAAGTGAAATCTGCTCAACAAAAAATCTTATGCTGCCTGATTTATGTTCCACAAAGGTTATTCAAGAAAAGGAAAGGCATCTATTTTTATACAAACTCTTCTTATTTAATAAAGGCATCCAAACACTTACCTTTTTTACCCTATAAACTTGTAAATGGAGTGAAATAAAAGAAATATTGACTTAATAAAATAAAATCATGCCGTTTCCCAGTGAGGAGTTGCTTTCTTTTTCTTTCGGAATTACAAGTGATATACACTTTCAGAATATAAATATATTCTATTTAATATAAGTGAACAATTTCTTTATTTTATTGCCCCTGAAACTATCAGGCAATTGAAACAGAGAAGTCTCTGGGAGAAAAAAGCAAAGTGAGTTCTGAAGACCTTAACCATCTCAGAAAATTAAATGGCTGTATTTTTCAGGCTCTAAGGAATGGCATTCAGACCCTAAGCTATGCAGCTAGCACCGGCAGTAGCTGTAAGAAGCCATGAAACACAGCAACACCTCCAGCCAATCACAGAGAAAAACTGTTAAGCTGTCGTGATTCTTGCTTTTATGGGAATACTTACAACAAAATATTTCAGTCTAGCTTTATTTTTTTCTTGTTACCTCTGTAATCTAGAATTTAACTGACATTTGGAATAGCTGCTATTGCTCAAAATTCAGAATATTTCTTCCTGCATTTTATTACTGAAAACGTTAATGATGCCATTTTACAGACTGCAGGAGTGTTAAAGCAATGCAGAACATTACTATTAGTTCATAAATGAGAAATACTACATTTTTCACAGGCATAATTTCTTCTTCTTAAACAAAATTTTAAAGACTTGCATATTCCTGAATTTGTAAGCAGCTTAAGCAAATTATCAGTGAAAAATACTGCAGCATAATGCCACTTCCCAAGGCGCTATCTTGTGTGATCTTTAACCTGTGTGCATTTATGTATATAACTGCGATGACAATGCACACTGAAATATTTTGTATCTGTAGATACAGTCATTTTCTCTTTATTTTCCCTCAACAACATCCCCATATTTATGGTGTTCTAACTGTAATTTTAAGCTTAACCCCATGAGAACATTAGCAAATATTGACAGTTGGACTAGATGATCTTATAGGTCCTTTCCAACCTTGTGATTCTATGACTCTCTGAAATAATATCTATAGGGCATCAAACAAAACTCAGTTACACATGAAAAATTTATGGTGAGCTTTGATTTTACTGCAATTTAAATCTGGCTCTTGTTTCTTCCAAAACACAGAATACTTATTCTAACTTTTACAATACAAACTAAGTAATGAATTGGCTGGATAATCAGTGGTTATATTATTAACTTAATCACATAAATACAGCTTTTAATTAGCAAAAGAATGAACTGATTACTGAAACAAAGCTTTAATAAAAACAATGCAGCTTATGTATGATTTTCTGACTAAGGGCACTGAAATATTTTAATGAGAACAACAGGAAAATATGTAATAATATAATGACAACAATCCAAAAGTGACAGTCAGTTTGGGAAACAAAGTTCTCATTAACTGACTGAAACTACCCCTGATGTTACCTATTTGTTAGTTTTCACTTGTCACTTTAACTTTCTGGGAAACAACATATTAAAACAATGCATTTGGCTGTACAGACAATTTCATTTCAGTTAGTTGGCAGCAATCCTACCTAGCCAAAAGAGAAAGCGTTTCAAAACACAGATTCAAACTACTTTATTACTGTCTGTGAACAGTTCTCTGGCTCACAAACATCCTTACAAGTGATTTGGAATCTCAATTTATGAATGAAAATTGGCAGTACAGCACTTTAAAGGAACTCTTACAAAACTCATTAAGAAGATTCTGTCTGAATTTTCAGAGAAAATCCTCAAGCTGTGCTAAGCATGAGATTACTGCAGAAAAACAGATTTAAAAAAATATATATTTGAATGATTTGGTATCTGTGGTATGACTTCTACACAGTTGATTAACTAAGACCTAATTTTCAAGCACCACAGTGACTTCTATACTCTCCTGTGGTCAAACACACTACTCATAGTTTGCTTTCTGATTCTATTCCATTTAATTCAGAGAACAAATAAAATCAAGAAAACCATGACAGCCAAATATACCAAGGTTGAAAACCACAAAAAGGACTCAGTATGATGTCAAATTTGACCATTCTTTAAAACTTTCAGACTACATTCCTTTAATTTTGTGTTTTTCCATTTAAATTAGTAAAAGCAGTGCTTATTAACAATATATCTAACTTAAATTTTACTACCTCTAATATATTATGGTGAGAATGATTCCCTCGTGGCTTATACTTGTAATATATTTCTCTTATTTATAGGCCAAATTTTTCTGCACAGCTCCAACAGACTTTTGACTGACATTCTGCCCTTACAGTAATTTAACATGATTAACTGCAGTTCAGATAAAAGGGATACCTTTTTATCTTTTTCCTGAGAACAAAATCCTTAGGTGATGTACATTTTTTTTCCAAGTAATTTGGGAAGTATTTACTGAATATTTTGTTGAGAAAATCAGTTATTTTATTTTGAAAGCATTAATCATCTGTTGCACAAGTTCAGTATTAAGGCCATAAATCTAGACACTACTATTTAAATTGAAAGAAGAGTTTGTCATGAAATGGAACTGGGTGTGGTGCAGAGTACTACAGAATTTCATTACAAGTTATTAACCTACGCAAGAAAACTCGCGTCAAAAATACTAAAACGACCTACTTACATGCTCTCATTAGGTGAAATACTGTCATTTAGGTAAGAACCATTGCTGTTCTCCATTTCTGCTAGCCTGTGGAAAAATAAACAGACTCATTAAAATAAATCATATTTCCCATAAACCTTGTTTGCTTTAACATTCCTGAAAGAGTTGAAGAGTGTGATGTTTTTGATGACTTAGTGAATTTGAAACCCAGATGAATTTACGCTCTCTGTTGATTATCAAAAGGTTCTGCAATAAGCTATCATGAATAATTGCTTTTTCATTACGATGACCTGGCTAAATTCACTTTTTATCTCTTCAAATTTTCAACTCTTTTTCTGAGATTTTATTCAACTCATTACTAATTAATTCCACAGGAACAGAATGGCCTTTCAATGCCAGGGAACTACACAGATTGTTTTGTACCTGGCAATGCCATCATCAGAACTGAAGTATTAGGTATTTCTTATCGGTTTTCAAAAGCCAGTCCCTCCTAAACATACTGCAAGAATTATCATATTATCATATTGTCAAATGATTTTGTGGGACAGAATGAGGAGGTTGCAATAACATACACTATCTCAAACCTTGCAGATTTGCTTCCTCAGTGGAAAAGCATGTTATTTTTCCTGCCTCTTCAATTAACCCACTTTGTTGTTCTTAAGAGCTGTATGAAAGTGGAGAACTGTAGCAGTAATATACCAATGATTTTTATCCTCCAAACTAAGGAAAGATCCTGTTTGTCATAATCCATATGTTGAATTACTTATCATTAAAAAGGCGTTTGAGATTGTTGTAAAGTTTGGAGACTTCTGAATTGTATGATTACACTGGAGTAATTAAACCCTGTGCAAACTGAGTGCACAGCTTAACAAAGACCCCCCCCCCAGGGAACCTAGCGGCCATTTCTAACCATGCACACGCACTGGCATGCAAGTTAGTGGAAGGCTGGTTAGTAGCAAAAAATGGGTTACACCCTGCATTTCAGAGCCTGGAGAAGAAATCCCCAGACTTTACATTTCTGTAAGACCCACTCAGGCAGCACACAGCCTTTGGAATTTTTTAAATGATTGTTTAGAGAAAGATCTGCCTAACGTCCAGCTGGTCTCATACCTGCTAGCATAATGTTCAATGCGTGAATGAGTATCATCATGTGAAAGCTGAGGGGACGAGGCAGGCCTATAAGGCAGAAAACACTGATTAATCACAAACAATACCCCCTTAAAAGTAAAAAGACACTTAGCTACGTCTATGCCCTCACATCTCTATGCCTTACGCTTACACTGTGTTTGACAAACAGCACGTTGTAACTGTGACCACGCACAGCGGGCACCTCCTCAAACCGGAATGCAGTGTTTTGTGGTACCACACAAAGCACTTTCACCTTTTGGCAATCCATTTGGCAAGGATTCCTCTTCACACAGACCCCCCAAAAATCATTTTCCAGATTTGTAGATGAGCCCTTGCCCCCATTTTCCCCTCACACCTGCCTCCTCTATCTGTAATTGCGCCTGGCTCATGGCTCCAGGCCTGCTCTGAAGGCCTTGCTGTCAGATGTTGCTGGAGCCCTTCCACTGCCTCCCCGCTGCCCACAGCACGTCCCTAACCCAGCGGTAGCATGTTTCACCTAGAAAAGCCTCCACATGCCACTCCACCAGCAGCCAGAAACATTATATGGCTGAAATGAGCATTTAACAACACACTGCTGAAAGTGACGAGTTTTGTCCAGTCTTGATTCTGGAGAATATCTTGGTCAGGACAACGTCACCTCTGCACTTCAGAAACATGTGCTTGCAGGAAGCACTCTGACTGCCATGTGGGATTTGCCTATCTACATGTAGCAGGAGGTACCCAAACAACAAAACATGATGCAGCTTTCCAGACTGTACAGTAATCCCTTATTTTAGATGGATCTGAATTCCCATCTCTTACAACTCCTTTTAGGATTCTTGATCAATGAAGTGTCTTCCCTTCATGTTAAGTTGTTGGACATGGTGGGTTGGGCTAGTTCTGCCTAACTGGCATTACACTACATCTCAAATGCAGACAAATTCTGTTTTGTATTTACCAGTTATAAACCAGAACTAATAATCTCATGGTGCTTAATGCTTCTGTGCTAGAGCTTGATCATCCTGCAGGAAATCTGCTAAGAGATCATTATACTTTATTGGTCATTTTCCAGTTTCATAGGCAGCCTGCGAAAGGCTTTAGAAATATTAGGATCTTTCAGAATTCATAGAATGATATGCACCATACAAAACAGCCAATGCCTCAAAGAATGGGAAGACTTTTCTCTTTAAGATATTATGGGCCAAATGTCGTGAATCTCATTTTGTCTGAAATGAGCTTTGGCCTCCAAATGTAATTTTTCCCACTACATATTCAAATTACACTAGAGAAAGCCAGTGGATAAATACACAGTTCAGCGTTTCTTGGTACAGCAGAGATTCATTCAAATGGAAAACCACTTGCCTGCAATTTTGCATAGTATTTTGCCTAAGAACTTAAATGCTGAAAGGAAAGAATACAACTTCTCTAGATCGTGTGGATTATCAAGCAAAACAGTAACTGCTTTGTGACAAAATGATGTTCTCCTCCTTTTTGTTTGACAGGCAGTACATGTCCGGCTGATCTATGCTGGCACTAGCAATGAAAGAAGAGGTCTTGTTTTCAATGCACACACAAATGCTGCTGCTAGTACTGTTTGTGGATTAGGGAACGTGTACTAAAAGCAGCTTCAGTTTTGAACTGGATTGTTCTCCTAGTCCCTTTTCTCTGTGATTTCACACGGCAGCACTTGTCTGGGACCAACTGGGCAGTGGAGGAACAGAAGCGAAGTGTCTGTCTTTTGGCAGTAGTACAAGGTAAAAGCTTTGCCTGACTGTGTAACTGCATACTTGCTGCTTCAAAACTAGGCTTTACATTCAGAAGTGAACAAAGTGTGCAATATGCTTTTTTTTTTTTTTTTAAAGACAGCCCAGTGTTGTGTAATGTGTTGGAGTTTCCTATGCCTCTCTGCCAACTTTGTAGGCATGGGGTAAGTCTACACTTCCAAGTTTGCCTCTGCTTCAGAACACACTGCAATGAAGATCTACTCCACTCAGATTTTTAAAACTTTGCTTATTAAAGCAAACCTGTTGGGATGCACTGCAGTTTCCATGTCCATGTCAAATTTAGCAGCTCAGAGGTACACCTTTGCCAGTACCTGAGCCAGACTGGGAATAGCTGTGCTGCACTGCAGGCTGCTGCAGACGCACTTTTAGATGACCATCTGTGCAAGAGCTCACTGGCCTCACCTTCTGAGCACATGTAATCAGCTCATGTAATCAGCCTGAACATTCAGTGAGAAGGTCGAGAAACACAGCCAATATTTAACCAAGATAGTCATTCCTTTTACAAGGGCTCCACAGCTGTATTTCTCAAGTCTGTGTCTGCAGAATAGTCTGAGGAATTCCATTCAAGTCAAGTGGTAATTGAGCGGCAAACACCTCGTCCTGCAATTCCCTGCACTTGTGGAAACCTGGCCGACAGGAGGAGGGCATCTTTTGTGCTATCCAGCACTACGGTTAATGGCTCTTGAAAGAGCAGAATCAAGTAAATTGTTTTTGTGCCACTAACAGTTCACAGTCCAAGTAAAAAGACAAAAATTCTCATAAAAAGCTGTAAGCTGCCCCTTTAATACCTGGCAAGCAGAATACATATGTGTAAAATGCATAATAATAATTGACCTAAATCACTTACTTGTAGCAACACATTTATATGTATGTACGTATTTATAAATAGATTCAGATATCACAACCTATGTTGATGCCAGAATAGACACAGTGCTTTTGAATTTGGTCGGGTTATGCTTTTCTGCAGCACTCTGAAGACAACCAAAAAACTGGTATGAGAATACAAAAAAAAACACAGTGAAAACCAGAGTAGTAGGTTTGCCTGCCAAAGCTGCAGTAAGCCCTGTAACTGAAAAAAAACAACTTTAAAGCTTTCTAGTTCAGTAACTTATGCTGTGACCCTGGTGGTCTAGCACTAAAGAAAGGAACGAAGCTAGCAGAACAAACAGCAACTCCTTCCAGCCAATAGTTTTGGTTGTTTTTTGTTTTTTGTTTTCAATTTCCTGTTTTCTTGTCAGACCAAAATAAAGGACCATTTCCAGGAAGACAAGTTGGTCTAATAAAAGGTGCTGGTCTTTCTCCATCCAAATCCTGACTCTGTGCATTTCCCAAGCTTTCTTAAATATTGCATGCACATTAAGCTCCCTGTAGTATTCAACACTAAATCTTAGGTGCGATGTTATCAGTGCTGGCATATGTGAAGTTATTATTGTAAGTGAACTAGTGGCAGTGTGCCTTACAAATAAGCACGTTATGGCAACTTAATTTCATGTTATGTCAGACACAGCAATGGCATTCCGTATTATTCAAGCATTCTTTAAATGGTTAATTTTAACTTTTCAGTTGTTCTAAAGGGTAAGGAATCTATGGACAGGGTTTCATATACAATACGCTGCAGTCACCCCATGTGCATTTATAAATGTAAATGCACCCTTAAAGTTCAAAGCCACTCTATTTCAGTCAGGATTCAGCCTTCTGGCAGCTTCGTGGGTGGATCCTTAACCATATGTGGTTTGCAGAAATATACATTTCTTGTTTACACAAAGTAAACTTCCTAGAGGACAAGCACTGTGTTTGACTTCCCAGTGGTCTGTGCTCCAAATGAAAACTATACATCAATATTCCAATGTATTCATTTCACTCTTGTTTATTCTACCAAAAATTCAGTGAAGATGCAAGCCATATACATTTCACCATATGGAAATATATAAAATTCTATTTATTAGTCTTGTTATCAATTTGTGAATTAAAAATAAACCTTATTTAACATTGTTCTGAAGTTATCCATGTAACACTAGTAGCAGCAAATGCCACAATGGTAAAGATATATCTTTAGTTTACGGTAAGGGTGTTACTACAGCGGTAAGATGATGCATGTGCAAGAATGATGCAAGAACAAAAATCCAGTCCACAATAGAAAAACCCTGCTTTTTTTAACTTCTGAAAAAATATACAGTAAACATTTCCCCATTTCACCCTGCCCTCACAAATTGCATGTAAAAAAAAACCATAGTAAAATGTCCAGTGAGTTCTGGGTTAATTGGGGCATGTGAGTGTGCAGGTGTGCATGGTTGTGCATTAAACCAGATTATAGCTTTATCTACAAAATAGTATCATTCCTGAAATTGAATTAAATCCGTTCAGTTCGTATCTTTCAAAAAGCATTTTGTATACACATAGAGGGATTGACACATTCAGAAACACAGGCTTTGAAATGACAAAACTCTCATAAGCATTAGTAAGACTGTACCAAAACCCCTGTTAATTCCATGAAAATACACAGTCCAGGAAGAGTATACAGAACACATTTCACGACTGCTGGAAGTTCCTGGATTTATCCCATTCTCCTCATCTGGGATCAAATCATTCCTTTAGAGAGTGTACCAAAGAAAATTATCATAAAGAAAGAAGGAAATGAACTTATGCAAAACCAAACAAAGAAACAAACAAAAAAGTGAGGGAACGCAGCAGCAGTAGCAGCAGCAGCACACTTCAGCAAAAGTACTCACGCAGAATCTACTGGCCAGAAGTTGATCAGAGTAACAGGACTGCAAGACAAAAAATGAGGAGGTGAAGAGAGAGGCAGAAGAAACTCAGCAGCAAAATAATTACAGAAAGATTAAAAAAAAAAATAAAAAAAAATCACAACAACTAAAAACGGAAATCCAATAGACCAACATGAATGGCCATGGAGAGCAAAGAACCAAAAAGAGAGAGAAAAAAAAAATAAATCTAAAATTAAAAAGAGAAAGAGAGCGAGGACAAGCTGTGTGCAATTGCCATTAAATTTAAGTGATTAAACTTACAAAAAAACCCCACCAAAATAACAACAACAATGAAAAAAACAACCAACAAAGGGGAATGGGTTACTCATCAGTTTCTGCATGTGTATTATCACTTTTTTTTTTCCCCACAACTTACTTCAAAGTCATTTAATAAGACTACATTTATAGGGTGAGAAAAGAAGAAACCAGTTGAAAAGCTTGCAAACATAGCAAACTAATTAAAAAAAAAAATACAGAAAAATACCTATTTGGAAGGAAACAAAAATTCAATGAAGAGATCATCAATTTCCAAAGAGCCATATCAAAACTAAACATTTCTAAGGCTGTCAGAAAGCATTTTTTTTTTACTGACTGAAGTGGAAGTGCCTGTAAGGACGCGTACATAAACATATAATAGGAATGGCAATTGGAACTCCAGCTTGTGTTTTCCTGCCAGCCGTGGTTAACAAAAAATGAAAGAAAGAATGAGGCTTTATGTATGTAGGAAGTGAAGGGAGTTGGCACCAGCTGGGAAGCTCAAAGAGCATACCAAATACATTGCTAAGAAACTTTAGAGCTACTCACGTTTCCATGTTGTCTCCCTCCAAGACAGTTTGCACAGGCAGGTAGCCCATTCGCGGGTGTTTTGCAAAATATCTTTTTGTTCGAAATTTGTTTTTTAGTACCTTGGCAAAGTCACGGACATCTTCTCCAGAAGTTGTCTGAAAGCCACAAATCACAGTGAAATCAATTTTCATGTGACATTATTGCTTTTGGTTGTCCCTTCCTTTGCTGGGCCATATGAAGGAGCTGCGGCCACGCCAAGCAGGGTTGCCAAAGAGTTGGCCTCCAGAACCATACATTTTATTTATCAGTCACATCAAAATGTACTACAAAACAGCACAGCTAGAGGGGAGGAAGAAGAAGAGGGGAAGCTCCATAACCCATAACAGACTCACGCCTCTTCTCAGTGAGTTAGAGGACAAAAATTAAATGAGAATTAGTCACTTTCTCATGTAGCCTGGAACTCTCCACATACTTCTTGTGCAGCACTGAAATGGGTGTAACAGCGAGCACATGGCTGCTTAGTGGGACCTGCCACCTGCCTGACTGGCTGAATACTGATTCTTGCCGTATGCTCATTGCTTCCATCTCCTGGATTTGTCAGTCCATGAAATCCAGGGCAATACTCTTGGTACCTTTTTCTTTGCAGTTTTCCTCCTCACTCTTTTCTGCCATTAATATTTTGATCATAAAAAAACCAAAAAGCAGATAAGATCTGCTGAAAGCTCTAACATCAGTTAATACTTCTTGCATCTGTTTAATCTGAAGCTAAGAGGCATTTAAGATCGATAACCTGAGGAGAGTACAATTTACAGAAAGTCTTCTACTCCATTGCCTGCACTCAGCCTCCTTTCTCCTATAGACACCAACAGAGGAGCACAAAGTGCAATTAGTTTCCTGAAGACCAGAATGAGTCATAAGGAGTTCAAAGCATGTCTGCTGTGAAGATGTAACACTTCTTGCAAGCCTGATTAAGAGTCAGACAATTTTCTGAAGAATTTTAATGGAAGACTTCAGTTACATTAGTCAGGCAGCACTCCACTCTTTGCACCTCGCAGAGAAGCTTGACCCTGAAATACTGCTTTTCTACAGTAAATTAAGTTCATCCTGACCCACATAACGATATCACTTCTTCAGTGTATCTAATTTGAAGGAAAGAAATGAGCGAAAGTTAATCTTTCTGACATTTTATAATGAGCTCTATGCCTTCTATTTCAGAAAGGAAGGAGGTGCTGGGATCCATCAGTCAAGCCCGCTTTTGTGGAGCTGCTGATACACAGATGTATCTATTTTTAATGATTGCTCAGGTAGAAAAATTAAGCATGCTCTAAAAAATAATTTGCAGAAAGACTGAGATGCATTAACAGAAAGGACAAATGTTCTTCCCATACTGAAGATACCTATAAGCTTCATGAAAAGCAGGAAAGAATTTGATTCTCTTTCCAGACAATTTTGTATGAAAATTCAGTGTGATCAATGACTGGTAGAGAAATAATACATCAGAACCGACAAGCCGGTACAGCAGCATTCGTATTTCCAAGACACTATGATAACACTTAGCAATATTTCAATAAACCTGAATTAAAGAAAGGGAGAGATTAAGTATATTTGGACCAGCCAGAGGACTCTGGAAAGGGCATTTACTGATCTGGTCTGCAGTAGGAGGGAATTCCCTTTCCTGAACACTAGTTGCAATCCTACAGTGAGAATCCTTAACAAGGTCAGCATCGTGAGACCAGTTATTCAGCTGGGAAATCTTTTGATATCTAGTCTTGGTACAAAAAAATTAAGCACAGCTTTCTGTTCATTTTGCTGACTTGTGTCATTTATAAACATTTATTCCTGCTTTGCCCACTTTTAGTGTGTATTTTCAGTGTGAACACTTTTAACTGCATTTGATTGAAATTTGATTGTGTTTTTAGGCACAATGAATAATAAAACATTCTTTGCTTTGACTTTCTTGGGACATGTTATCTCTCTTGAACTTTCCCTGACAGCCAACCAGCAAAATAGTGTGCTTGCATGGAAACATCCTGATCTAATCTGAAAGCTGGTATCACAAGCATCCCAAGAAGTACATCTTCCAGTGACAACTTGAAACACCAAGAACCTCTCCTATGATCCAGTTTCAATGTCAAGATGCACAGGAATGGAAAAATAAAATAAGCAAAGAAATAAATAAATAAAGATTACTACTTGAACAAGCTGATAGACTGAAGCTATTTTTATCCACACTTCCTGATTTATTCCACAGAAGTTTTATGCTACACAATTTTCAGAATACATAACCAAATTCACAGCAGAATTGGTTTAAAAGGAAGAAACAGTGGAATTTTCAATCCCTTACTTTCAGCAACCTATTTCTCTTAAATCAAAGCAGTATGTAGGTAGTTGGGTGTAGCATATTCCGAAACAAAAGCTATCTCCTGTCAAAAGCAGAACTTACAACCATTTGACATTTTGCAGTTTGGTTTAATGAAGTGTCTTCCAAATTCCTCACTCCGGACCTCAGCCCCAATTTTAAACACTAGCTGTAGAAAATTATCTCAGTTGGATATGCTCAATTCTATCAAGGTAACTTTTTTCTGTGTGCTGGTGTTAAACTCAAACAGAAATAGGACCCTACATTTAAATCTCAGTCTTGAAGAGTGCTTCTACTTGTTATTTATTTGAAACCTTTTTAAAAGTCACCTCTGTTTGAACAAGACATCCAGCTGTGTTGCTTGCAGGAATAATTGTTGCAGTTTTTCTGTCTAGACGAAAACTAAGGAACCACCGTGGCCTCAATCTGCCTCAACCTTTTGCAGTAAGAGAGAAGCTATCGTGCCCCTTGGACATTCTGCATGAGTTCTCAAATTCCCCTTCAGGAGAACTGAGGGCTGCAGTGCTCCAAAACTTCCTGGAAGTTCTCTGCCAAAGTGCAATCTAAGGTGAGAGATCTGTCTGGAGGATGATGAAAAAGTGCTTTGTCATCTGCAAGACTCTTTTCATTTATTTCGAAAACAATTACTTACTAGACATGATAGCTTCAGTGGATCTCTTGTTCAGTTATGCAATACTTGGGTTTACTTTTACTATAGCTGCAGCACAAAAAAGATCAGCCCTTGCTGTGTGTCTCATTCACTTTTTTTCCCCTAGGTAATCCTACTCTAATTCAGCTCACTGCTGGTACAGGCAGGCATGGCACATTAGCACTGGCTGCCAGAGTACAGAATTCACAAAGAAAAATGTACAGTATTTAAATGCTTCTTTATTTTGATTCAGCAATCTGGATGCTGTTACAAGTTCTCCTTAGGCCTGTCAGTATCCTCCACTGTCAGGGAGAACAGGAACCCATCGGACCCTGCCTGTGTTGCACTGAATTGCTTCAGGCTGCGGGAGCATCTCACCACACAATTTCATTTCTTCCTATTCACACCTTCCTCTAAACACACCTCATGAATCAGGTAAGAAAACAGAAGCTAGATGTTGTTTTGTGCCTTCCCTGCACTACTCACAATCTTCCATAATGCTTTCTAACAAGAATAAGAGTGGCAAACTGCAGAACAAACCAGGAGCTGACTCAGCAAGAACGCACTCAGCTCAACTGGAAGGAGTGCTGTGGGCGGCTGCTGGGCTGGGGCTGAGGCAGGGATCAAGAGAGAGTTTGCTACAGGAACGCCTGCCGTGGAGAGGTCTGTTCAGACTCGCCTCTGGATTGCTAAGGTTTCCATCTGACCTGTGTAACAGCTCAGGCAAATCACCCCTCCCATTAACTTCAACCCATGGGGAGTGATGTTGAAAAGCACCAGCCAGTGAATGCTGATGAACAGTGAACAAAAACACGCTGGTTTCCCCTTGCAGAGATCTGGATTAAAAGGTGCAAATTGAATGCTACGATAAAAGTTGATAACGTAAAACATACATAAATTCAAACTAAATCAAAGCACTGTATTTGCTCTCATTTTAGGTATTTGTTCTCTGACTTTCCTAACTTTCTAAGAAAAGCTAGAAGTCTTTACTTCTTTTTGCCAAAGCCTTTTTGTTTGGATTAAGATGTAAAAATTGTTCACTTAGCTGGCCTGTACTTAATTTTAACGCTTTATTTTCACATTTGACAAAGGTACAAGCCTAATGACTATTCTATAACATTGGGAAAAGAATCCAGAATGTGGAATGCTTCAGGATCACCACACACAATAGCAAAGACAGCTGACAGTTCAGGTATACTGTACTGTGAAAGGACAGCTTGAGAGCTTCTCTAATTTATGGCCCTCTGCCATGGTCACGAGAGGCTGGAAAGAAAGGGATACACTAAGAGCGTAGTATGGACTTTTCTTTGCCTGCTGCTTTGAACAAAAGAAACATTTATGCAAAAGTGATGCTTTTGCGTAAGGGAGGGCAGAAAAACTCCTTTGCAGAAAGGGCTGTTAAGCACTGGAACAGGCTCCCCAGGGAGGTGGTTGAGTCACCATCCCTGGATGTGTTTATAAACTGTTTGGATGTGGTGCTCAGGGACATGATTTAGCGGAGGGCTGTTAGTTAGGGTAGTATGGTTAGATTGTTGTTGGACACCATGATATTTGAGGTCTTTTCCAACCTGAGCTATTCTGTGATCCTATGATTCTATGTTCTGCACTGAACAGGACTTCCAGTCTTGAGAAATGAAACCTAATTTGCTACTCTAAAGACCTTCCCCAATATGTTGTATTCTCTAGTCAACATAAAATAAAAAACTACTAATAAATAGTGAAGAATTTAAAGATGCAATTGCAGTGTTGCTGGGAAAACAAGTACAAACTTCCTGGGGAAAGGAAAAAAAGTCTCCCAGGGATAGGGAGAAAATATTATGACTAAGGCAGAAATATGTTTGTGCAAACCACAGCCTTCTTGAAGGATACATGCATGGCACTGAACATGGAGCATATCATTAGCATGCAATAACATATTATGATAGAACACTGTACAAATGATGATACTTCAATTTACTTCCAACTATTGGATTCTATTTTTACTAAGCATTATAAATTGTTGCAATATACAGACTATAGAAGGTGATTTCATTACGGGGGGAAATCTCCACCCAAATGTTTTATTACCCTGTACACCACAAACAAAGCTTTTCCTTTCTACTTAACCATGAGCAGTAAGGGTCAGTAAAACAGCTACTTACTGGTGTGCAGTATTCCACCATGGGATAGTGCATTTTGTGACCTTTTGCAACACGGCCAGAGAAGAAGCAACTTTGGCAGATGTCATAGTTAAAGTGCTTTAAGCTTCTGTACCTAGAAGAGGGGGAAAAAAACACAGTTTCAGTGCTTAGTATATGAATACTTCATGTGAGCCTTTGGAGCTTTCTGAGTTATTAAGTGCTCTTCCCTGAGATGTCCCACAGCTCACAATACAGGACAGGGCCTATCTGAGGGACAGGATTGCTGCCTCAAAGCAACAAAGCAGAGATGCTTAGTAAATCATTTTCTAGAAGAATCCCTCTGTGTCACAAAATTGCTATCAGTGGGCAATGCTGAAGAGCTCTATCCACAAATGACTCTCTCTCATAACACACAAAACACAGTACCAAGATTTTTGTTTCTATAATGCTAATTTCAGTCCTTTTGGTCTGTGACATGATGCCAAACACAGAATTTCTTAAGCAAATAGAGTTCAGGTAAGTAATACCTTCCTCAATAAGTACCACCATCAGTGCTGACTGAAGGTAGGGACTTGTTCATGCTCCAGCATCTTTGTCAAAATATAATCTTTATGTATAGAATGCCATCCATGCAAAAATCTGAATGCACTTGAAGGCCATTATTTAATCTCATCAGCTTTATGAGACAGCTAACTTATATCTGCTGCACTGAAGCACTTGAAAGAGCTGGAGGCATAAGGGTTTTCTTGTTCCAAATACGCTAAGCAGTCCTGTCACAATAACCTCAAAAGAACATTGTTTTACGTGTACTGAGGCTCACAGTATTAACTTTCTAAAAGCTGTCCAACACAGTATCTTTTTGTCGAGCGTGTAAACAGGGTCACAGTGACTTGCAAAGGCAGAGACAAAAATCTCCGACAGACAGATTAGACTATCAGAATAGAATTTTTATACAAATTTAAGGGGCAGATGAGATCAGACAAAACTGGAAACACAGAACTCCAGTGTCCACCCTCCACGTTTCTGATGCAAACTAACTACACACTATTCATACAATTGGTATCCTTTGATTTTCCAAGTGCTGCATTTTTCCAATTCCATCCACTTGTCTCCAGCTGTTTATATAGATTGTGAGAGTAATTCAGGAGTTTCATGAACTGGCTCTGGAACAGGAAGCTTTTTCTTTGTGACTGTGTTGGACTCATCACATCCCATCCCTAGCTCTTCTTCAATAATAATTATCATTCTCCAGTTTCAATAGCTAAGAAGAAGCAGGGGATGAGTTTACAAGATGTGACAAATAGCCTGACTGAAGAAAAATCAAAACAAAGCAGAACTTTAACTATTTATTTCCCTTGTTTCTCACTGCCTGTATAATTGTATAGGAGACAGGGCTACTCCATTATACGTGCAAAAAACCCCATTCATACTCTCACATGCTAGAGCGAAATGATGACCTTTCTGTGTGGTATTTCTTGTTGCTGTTCAATATCTTGGTTTTAGAACTAAAATTTCAAAAAGGTCTTTGTAAACATCATGATACAATGGAAGGAAAAACGCCAAAAGTAAAAGAAGATCAGGAACAAAAACAGAAACCATACAGAACAGCTATTAGAAAGAGAAGTGATAAAACAAGTCTAGGCGTAATTGAAAGTGAGTATTTACTTAGCTGTTAAGTGGATTCTCAACAGGCATACCAGCACACGGCCATTTTACAACACATCGACTTATTCATTGCTATAGTAACCACAATGTTGATCCAGATGGTTAAATAGATTAGCAACATGTCCAGCATACTTGTTAATATCCCACCAACCACATTCCTTCTCTGAAAAATGCTCAGTATCTTTACATTTGGAAAATTTCAAGCCACTCCTTGCTTTATGCCATGATAGAAACCAGTTCATCGAGATCCAATTCAGAAAATAAAACTGCGTATATAAGAGACTGAATCTAAAGCAGATCATGTTAGTTGTGCAGTCTGCCAATAAACTGGCTGAGGCACAGACAGACTGGAAGGGCAGAATACAGAGGAAAGGTGGAATCTTAACAGGTAAGTGATTTTTGCTTTTCAGCTTTTGCATCATTTTACCCAGTCTAAGTGTTACTCTCCCTCATGCCCCATCAAAACTCTTTTTAACTTCAACAACACACAGAGAATGACTTGCCTGGGAACAAGCAGAGCTACCTGTCCACCAAGCAGTGGTACACACAAGGTAGAAAGGGAGTAAGTTTGTACCTGAATCCAATAATGGGGCATTCCTTGCAGATGTTACACTTCGCTTGGTGTTTGGCAGTTTCGGCAGCAGCCACCCTGTGAAGCACTGGCAGCCACACCATGGATTGTGGTTCCAACCTCATCCAGTCTAGGAACAAGGCTGCTTCAATCTCGGGCTTGTTATTGGCCTGCAGCAAAGGGGAAGGAAGATGAGGGTTCAGCAGAAGTGATTAGTGTACCATCAGCTAATTAACAGTTCAAGTTACTGTTTTACAAGCTCCACAATCTTTCCCCAAGTATCATTCAGCTTTTCCCTCAGTTTACTCATCCCCCAGGAAACCAAGCAACCTTCGGGATACTGCCCTGAAAGCAGGAACCGAACAATGTTAATGTTTACAGTCTCGCTTTCTCTTGTTCTCTCTTACAATAGACAGCACTACTATGTACTCCGTCACAACAAAAATCATCCACTTACAACACCTGGCATTAAAGATAATCTGGTGCCTCCTGTATCTCTGATCTGTACTTGCATAGCACTCCTTATTTTAACAAACACTGTGTTACCCAAACCCTAAAAATTGCACGCCTTTCTATCAAAATTGCTTTAACGTTCTTCACTGTCACACTGATCTTTCTTCAAAATGCATATATAAGGAAATCATTGAAAGTCCTTCTCAAGCCTGCTGTTGAACATACGAACTCTGCCTCCTTAAAAATCTCATATTCCCTCTTCCCAGCAAATCAACATTAAGTTCCTTGCCACTGCCTGAAAACACAATGGAGCTTTGTCCTACAGAACATGATGCTTTTAGACTTGTATTCCAATACCTCCTGTTTTTGTCTCTTCGCCAAGAGCAAAACAAGCCATTCAAACCTTGTGGCAGTCCTATTTCTCTGTTTTCTTCCCATCATATCCTAAGTAGGGCAATTACTTTATGTATCTGTTGAACAGTAACTCCAAGGAACAAACCAGATTTCCAGCACACCTGGCACTGTGTAAACACCAAAACCACACACAGTCCCTGCTTCTCAGCACACAGAGCATGGAACAAGGAATAGTAAACAGACAAGAAACACAAAGCAATGGGACAACAGAGATCAGCACAGGCAGAGGTCACACCTCTGCAGACAGTACTGAGAACAAAGACAAACTGCTTCAGAAGGGATTTAAAAGAAAACAGTGAAATGAGTGTGAATTTCTGTGGTAAAATTCACTCTGCTGTGTAGGAATGAACAGAACAAATACAGAGCTTGTTATCTGAGAATCTGAAGCCTGGTTTCAGCCCTGAAAGAGATGATGGATCAGGTGGACATAGCAAAAGGCTCCCTCTGAAAGGAAGACATGAGGGAGGAAGAGGACCCTGCACAGAGAACAGCAACCGTGATGAAGTAGGACACCATCCCACTCCATTTCTGTAAACCACTTTAATGTGCTATCTCAAATTCCCCAACGCATGTCCTTCTATCCTTCTGTGTATTTATAAACTACATATGTTTTAATCCTCTGGTTTCCTTTTATTTATTTATTTATTTATTTATTTATTTTTACCTCTGGGCATTTCAACACAGTCCTCTGTGACCCAATCCTTTAGATTTTAAGTTTCACAAGGCAAAGACTTTATTTGTGGTTTCAAATCTATTTGAAGCACTTCAATAAACAGTAAGTGTTAATGTACATGGACCACAATGAATAGGGGACTGAGTGCTGCATTCTTCTCCATGCTTGCTCTGTTACTTTTACAATTTCTCATGAAATATGAGCTCAGTACGACCTAGCTGAAACCTTCACGTTTTATTCAAATGAAATACAATGCTAACAACAAAGTTTGGGAAAATTTTACACTGCAGATCTGAACAGAACAGAGCTATAAGGACAATCAAATAAGGGTTTTTGTTTGTTTGTTTGTTTGTTTTATTATTATTACTTAACACTGTTTATAATCTTTACAAATAAATTAATTGATCAATACTTCCTGCATGCGAAAGACTTAAAGTCAGCAGGACCAAACTCCTGACCACAAGACAGAAATGAAGAATCCATAAAATGTCTCCTGAAAAACGAACTGCACTAATATTGACTTAAGATGCTGCTGCAATATTTTAATTAGAAATATATACATATATATTGTCAGGGTTTTCTTACTGGCGTGCCAACATATCTACACTCATTCAGATGAAGTCCCTCAATGTTCTCCCCTCAAAAACCCCAGCATCAAAAACAGAGAGCAAAGTAAAACAATACAGTGAAATCCAGATAATGCTGGCAACAGGATCTGTTCAGAGGAGTGAATACCACCTTCCATTGAAGGACATCAATGAATTCAAGAAAATAAAATTAGTTTCAGATGTCTCTTAAGAGGTATTTATGAAACATAATAATATATATGCCTATTTCCAGTTGGCAGCTATGGAAACAAAGGGGCTGGGGAGTAATTTTCTGCAGCTCATTCAGCAAGCCAGCATCCACCAGAACTACACCTTTCCTCTGCCTGGCAAGCTACATGTAAAATGCAAAGGTCCTCTAAATTTCTAATATTTTACGAGTATCTCTTTAATATTCCATTTCTAATAGGAAAATGTGAAGTGTATTGAAATGCTGCAGTGCGAGCTGCAGACAGAATAAAAATGAGCAGCTCAATGCACTGCTTTACAGTTGTAGTTGCCTCAAATTTGCAGGAAAAATGCTGCAGTGATGACAGACTTCCTGTAACTTTCAAAGATCTCCTTTAATTTTGCAGCCACTGTCGACTGCCAGCAGTCCCAATGGTTGCCTACCCAGGGCTCCGCACCCCGGCTGTACAAAACTTGTGCTCAGAGAGATTAGAAGCATTAAAATGTATCAGAACTGGTTCCGAATTATAGTACATGAAGATTTAAAGACACGTGGAGAAAAGCTGGTCAGGGTCAGATGGTAGAGGACAGGCAGTTCCCAACTGTTCCCTGAGCTGCTATTACAATTTTTTAATAATCTCTAAATCCAGTAAAGGCAGCAGCTGACGATTTTACATAAGGGAAAGTCTGAATTCATGCAGTACTGCATCTGAACCAACAAGAGTGAGCTGTAAAGAATATTAATGGTTCTTCTCTTGAACATTTCTGTGGAACTCCCAATTTTTATGGTAATAACAGAGTGAATCATAAAGTAAAATTCATAAAGCCTTTTCCAGCTTACAAGTAACAATTTGTTACAGGGTATGTTCAAATTCCTCATATTCCACACATCTGTTTTTCAGTATTCATTCTGCAGAAACAAAGGGGAATGGGAGGTTGCATGGTGTTGGCATCTTTATGTAACGCTCAGGAGTCAGATGCTTCTAGGTTTTTTTTTTATTTCCTCCTCATATTCCAGCTAGTACTTTTAAAATTACTTCACACTGTATGAACTTCATCTACGCACAGTGTGAAATACGCTCCATAATACAGTCATGATGTTACAGGAAAAATGCAGTATGTTTTCAGACAGTCATACAACGTAACATCAATTTCTGGTAACATTTCTGAGGAATTATCTTCTGCATAGCTGCAGGGCAAGGAATTAACTGGAAATAATTTAATGTTATTAATTTAATAGTGTTTTCCATATAGGATGGAAAGCTTTACATTAATGTGAGTACTACTTTGGACAAACTCAAACTGAGGAATGGGATTCCTGTGACTTGTTAAAGCTAAAAAATGCAGAGCAAGCCATAAATAGAAGCCATCTCCCAGGACTCAGAGTTAGATCAAACCCTGTTGAACCTCATCTTCCACTCTTGAACAGCTTCCCCAGAACGTCTGTGTTCTCCCCATTGCCTGCTGGCAAGAAAACACAAGTCAAGAGCTCATCGTTTCTGAGACTAGAGCTGGTTCATAGGCAACAAAGGGAAGATTATTACAAAGGTAACATAGGGTGATGCAAAATGCTTATATCTGCCCAACTCTTGGAGTGAATGCTTAAGATCACTTATTTCATCCCTTACATTACACTTACTCTACTCTACTTGGAGTTTTTAGTGTTGTGGTTAAGACTAATAAAAAAAAACAACCAACAACCACGAATGCAGAAGTGCCCTAGTTTACAGCATTGTATCACACACACCTAAAAACCATCACCTTCTTACTCCTCACCTCTCAAACTAAATCTCTTTAAAATAGCTCTTTGAACCAGTTCTCTTATAGGACTCTTCAAGAGTGCCTCACAATGTCAAGCACAGGTTCACAAAATCCTACTGAAATAAAACCAGAACTGCTGTTCTCTGACACAGTGTAGCAGCTTGAGGAAGGAGATTTGCTAGTTCCCTGTAGGCCAGTTCTCCTGTGTCAGAGCCAAAAGCAGAAGAAAAATCCTAGAAATAGAAACTAGGGCTGTCTGAATCTCAAGAGAAACTCACGAGAGATTCAGACTCTCAACAGCAACACTGTATCTGTCCATTATTTTCATACAGATCTCCACACAACTATACAAAGTTGTTTGTACATGTTACTGATATTTCCTAGATAGTTAAAAAAAATAAATAAATGAAAAGAGGAACAATTAAAAAAAAAAACAGCCCTCATAAAAAAAACTGTCCAACCAAATCAAATCAGTGCACATACTGCTAAACCCATTGGCAGTGTCCTGCCAGGGGTTTGGACTCCCCAAACTCCTTCTAAAAGAGGTAACAGGCCCGTTTTGACATTTATTTGACTGAGTAAATACACTGCATTCAGACATCCAGTTAAGCAGTTGTAAAAACCCCACTGTCTACTGCTGATCATCACTGATTGAAAGCAAACCTAGAAATTGAGACCACACGACAGAGTATTAAAATACTTTAATCTGTCGAAGTGAAAAGAAACAAGGTCTGAAATACAGATATTAACTGTTTCTTAGCATCACCGCTACCAGTTTTTTATATAAAGCACTCCATTTTGAGTACACCCTTGGAAAAAAATAAGAACCAAATATCAAGCAAGAAACACTTTCATCTGCATCTGTATCCATCTCACATTTCTTCTGTCTCCCAGTGTCTCAATAAAGCACACAAGGTGGTGATGTGAATACCTAGGTCCTCTCTCTGCTATACAAGAAATCATTTAATAGTTTTGCACTGTGATTAAAACACAATGCTTTTGCCCCTTAACCAGTAACAATTCACTTATCCTACTTACATAAAAAATATAGCCATCGCTAATTTGGGGGTCAAGTGCTTTCACCCCACAGTAATACTGAACTCCCTCAATTTCGTCATGGGTCTATGTCTTGCACATAGTTTGAGCCCAGGTAGAAATACATACTCCTCAAATGGTCCTTACACTAAACTCACACTCTCAACAAAAACAATTTCTTCAAAATCACAAGACATACGCTGCACCCCATCTCTGAAGCACGGTAACTGCCCTGCCCTGCCCTGCCCTCCCCAAGTGCTCCCAAGGACTCACACTTCTGATCCTGACCTGGGGAGATCTCCTCGGCTATGGTTGTAGAAAAAACATTCCCATTTTCTCTGACATCCCCTTCTCCTCCACTGCTGTCTATGCCAGAAGAAGCTGTTGCCAGGGCACCCAACCCAACAGTCATGGCAGAGGGAATTCTGAAGCGCACTTCTGCCACAGACTCTGTTGTGACTGTGATTTATTGCCAGCTTATCGACACCAGAACAACAATATGAGAGCAAAAATCTAAGAAGACACTCGTCATTGTGGATGAGCAGAGAAAAATTTAAATGAGTTCAGATACAGTAATGTGAACCCATTTTTAAAACCTGAGTTATCTCACTCCAGTGAAGAAGGGGCAGAAGATAGCTGTGTTAGAAGGGCTATGAGGTCACACATGAAGCACCAAAAGCACCACAGGGAAGCACAGCTGAAACCAGCCCAGGATCAGAAAATCCAGAAGGAGAGAGCCCTGAAAAGCTACACCCGCACCTTCCTTGTGTTCATTTTCCCCTCCCAGCAGAGGAAGCTCAGTGTGTATCAGAAGACAAAAAGAGGGAGCAGTCAGGAGAGGTGGCAGGCCATGTCCTTGTGGGCTGAGATGGCCATCCCACAGGCAGCCCTGTACAGCTCTTCTCAGCCACTCAACCCCCACACTGTTTTCTCTCAGGAGCTCCCTACCCAAGGCACAAATACCTCACAGCACCTCCTACGCAGAAAGCATTTATCTGCAGTCCTTTCCTCTCCTCCTGGAAATATCTTACCTCTCCCCATTTCTTCTTCTGGCTGCTTTTTTTTTTTCACGTCTCATCCTAACCTGCCTTTCAGTCTCCTTCATTACTATATATACTTTATATATATATATATATATATATACACACACTAAATATATAGTATATGTATTAATATATATTAATATTCACTAAAAAAAATAAAGCTGACTGTTGCTTATTAGACAGCAGAACTACTACCTAATGAAATTTGAGCATTAGGCAAAGCAACAAGCAAAAAAAATCCCCTGCCCCCATTCAACTGAAGAAAATCCCCAAGGGACAGTTACAGGATTGAACAAAGGCGTTTCCTCTACAGTGATGCAGAAGATGCACTTTGAGTTATCAAAGACCATACACTACCTCTCATCTTCTACCTTCTCATTAAGTAGCTGTCTTACTCTTTTGCATTTTCCTGACAGTTAGCAAAAAGATGAATAATTCCCTTAACTCTCTCTCTCCTCAGATTAAATAATTTACAAGCGTGAAAAAGAGCCTGGAGTTGGCTATGTACTCCTCAATGGATAAGGCAGAAATTCTCTCAGAATTCTGTTAGTACAAAAAACGGCATTACCCATTCAAACAATGAAAAAAGCTCATCAAGCGCTCCTCAGCCCTAGAAAGCACTTCAGTCAGTCATGTTTTCACATCCCTCTGCTGAGCACACACAGCTGCCATTGGCATGCATATGCGCAAAAATTAGTTTAACCAATGCTGTTCATCTATATGGTGAAACAAATGGTGATCTACTGCTGTCAGAAGGAAATTATAAAGACAGGCACTGCCACAATAATAACTTCCACTGCCTGCAGGATCTGGTTATGATACAGGCCCTGATGACAATTACTTGGTCTCCAGATAACAACATAAGCTTTAAGAACCAGATGAGATGGGATTTTGAGCAACCTGCTCTAATGGGAGGTGTCCCTGTCATCACACAGGGGTTGGCAGTGGATGACCTTTAATGTCTGTTCCAACCCAAACCGATCTATGCTCCTGTGTTAACTCAGTCTTCTTCCATCACCACATTTCTAATGAAGACAGTGCCTACAAAGCAATGTAATTCATAGACAACTTATCAAATAAACAAACCAGTGAATTCCATTAAGCAAATCCTCAGTATCAGTCCTCTTCAATATGGAAAGGCTAGCTGGAAATGAGACATCTAACAGAACATTAATGGAGATCAAAGATGAACTTACAAACTGGAAGCAGCTTCTGACACTTGGCTCGATATTGCTGCCTCCAAATGAAGCGACCTCCCCCAGCTGCCGTGGGATCTGGATGGAGTCGTGCAGCAGCAGTCCCAGCCGGCGCTGATCACAGAAGCCAGTGGAGCTCGCCACCTGCTTGAAAAGGTCTGGAGAAACAGAAAGGACACCAAGGCTGAAACACCATAACGGGGACACATAAGATAGGGATGAAATATCTAGCATTCCAAATGGATAAATAGCCTCGATGGACACAAACATGAATGGATCCATAGTTTGGCTGCTTTGTTTTTCACAGACACCATTTCTGTAAAATAAGTGTTGATTTTTAGTAGCAATATTCACTTGTACCAGTGAGAAAAGGCCATTCTATCTCAGTGCCTTTCTCATTAGTGGCAACAGCAACTGTTATTTTATAATAGAGTCAACTAAACATCAGAATCTTTGATTCACAATAATATAAAAGTTCTAGAAATAATCAGCTCTTAGTAATAAACGTACAGCTCAGAATCCAATTATCTTTCAGATGAGTTGCTTTGAAATACAAGAACTCCTAACTTTAGTGTAACATAATCTTTTAATACAGGTACATTTCTAAAATGAAAGAAAAACATCGCAGTATGACAGAACCTGGCATGCACTGGGAACATTAGTATCATATTGAGTTTTCATTTTTGAAGTGAAATGTCACTTTAAGTCATGTGCTATTACGGCATCATTCTAGAAAATGATCTTTACAGGACAGAATTATCCTTTCATAAGCCAGATTTAATTTAGTGGGAATTAGTTACACTATGTATATTATGAAGATGTTTTGGAGTTTGTAATAAGAAAAATCAGGTTAGCATTAGCTGAAATATTTATTTGGTCCTATCTCAGATGACAATATGTGACCTGAATAAGTTCTGCTTATTTTTCAAAGAAAGAAAGAAAGAAAGAAGAGAAAGAAAGGAAGAAGGGAAAGAATGAAAAGAAGAAAAGAGTGAGGAAGGAAGGAAAGAATTGTTAGAAAAAAAGAAATCCTTTTTTTGTAACCTTAATATATCACCTGACAGGACAGATAGAATCACAAAGGTGATCAGCACTGTTGAAGATAACTTTCCAAGAGTAGCAATGACAACCATTTTCTTCCAAAAGAATAAAGGAATGGGTAGAGAAAAGATTACTTTTTAATTACACATTTCACTTTTGCCAAGACTAGTTCTATGACACATAAGTTGGGGGAAAATTTTTCTTTATAACCTCTGCAAGTCTAAAGAATTCTCCTCTTTGAGAACCAACACTGCTCTGCTACACAAATGTTGGAATCATAGAACGACAGAATGGCCTGGGCTGAAAAGGACCACAGTGCTTATCTAGTTTCAACCCCCTGCTGTGTGCAGGGTTGCCAACCACCAGACCGAGCTGCCCAGATCCACATCCAGCCTGGCCTTGAATGCCTCCACAACCTCCTTGGGCAAATCTTTTAAAAAAAAAATCTTTAAAAAATCTTTCCTGGAAAATCTGTAAGAGGTGCAACTCATCATGTACATGCAGCAATGCTAATAGCAACTACGCTACGATTTCGGCATGGATGGTGAAGCCAGACCACAACCTGGCAGAGATGATTCCTTCCTCTCCCACAAACTATTCGGCTTTGAATTTCCCCCATCAATATAACACTGTGTTCTTCAACATCAAAAGGTGGTTATGCATTACCATGCCTACACGCTACAGAAGACTATAATACATGAATAAAAGTTTTTCTTTATAGCTGATAATTCTCAATGGAACATCGTTTTTAAAAATATCCATCTTATTTTTCTTTAAAGATCCTCTGAACACTTTTGCACAAAACCTCCACAAAACATCTAAAGATCTAAACTGTGACATTCACAGTGATTGCCCTATAATCTGATCCAATTACACATACGCATATACAATTCGTACAACAGACTGTTTTAGGACTCTTCATTTTTACTTCATCTTTCTTCAGTCTTGATTAGCAGAATAATAAAATAATAACCACTGATGAAGAACTGCTGAGGCACTGGAACAAAATCTGAAGGAGAAGGCTTTCTCAAAGCTTGTATGAGTGTTATATAACTTAACCAGTAAGTAACTCTTGAGAAATACCCTTATCAGTAGATCTTTTCTGGATCCCTGCCTCACTAATAAACTGATTCATTAGTTGAAACTAAAACGCCAAGTGGAACTTCTTCAAGAATTAAAAGATTTGACCCATTACAATATGCAAAATTCCAGCATGCCTTTAATATTTATTTAAAAGTAACAACTATGTTTAAATGTAAGATATGTAGTAAGACTCTGATTAGACTGTGGAAAATATTTTTAAAAGATAACATGTTTCAAAAGGCTGTAATGAAAGCTGTCCTGTGGATCAATACTGCTTTTCTACTGCCTTTTTCATCTCAGTGTTTACACATATTTTCTCTCTGCTGTGGTATGTCAAAAGCATTCTAGCACCCTTTTCTGCAAAAGCATTACATTTCAGTGTTTGCATTTTTCCAACCAAGAGTGTGGATGTGCATTTCTGTGTATGAAGGTGTACTAAACCAGTGGTCTCCAAAGGGAAATGTATGCAGTGGGTGTGCAAATCTTTTCAGGTACAGTGAGAAAAAATCTGTGAACTGTTAATAAATTAAATATAACCTGTAGTCATTTCATCATTACCTCATCTTTTTTTTTTTTAATTTCTGTTTTTGTGCTTTGCAATGCACATAATATAGTAGTACACTTATACATACAATTTATAAATAAATACGCTCAGTGCAAGCTCAGTGATCAAGAAAGTTTGGAGACCACTGTGCTGAGCTACCTAAAGCTACAGAGAACAAGTAGGACAAATGAAAAACAGAACATAAACTAAAAAATATAAAGAATTATATTGACTTACATCTATACTTATCTTCCAGGTGTGCTTTACAAAGGGATACAACACCAGTTTTGAAAGATAAGACACGAATTCTTCCTGTTCGACCCCTGAAAGGAAAGAAATATTGGCTGATTATATAATCCGTTCATGAAACAACCTGTTGGCTATTACAAAGTTAAACAGAGCTCTGCAGTCTTATTAAATAAAGTCACAAAAATACCATTTTGCACAGCATACGCTGGCCTGCTAGTATGTATGCTGGAAACCGAATGTAAAATACAGAGGTGCAGTTCCATGGACAAAGCTAAACCAAATTGTTCACTTCTATCAGTTCAAGCAGAAACAGTCTCATGCAGAAATAATGACAGATATTGACAGAGGCACTAAGTAAGTAAGACGTTCAGGTGGCTGACTAAGCTTGCCTAAAAACAAGGAGAATGGAGGCAAGTTGTACATTTGAGTCAGTAAAGTAATGGTGGTTTCCGAGCTCCTTCTCCTATCACCAAAACCTGAGCAGGCTGAAGGCCTTGTTCCACCTCAGTTCTTGCAGTGCCTTCCCTCACAATCACCTTCACACCAGTTTGTGATGTGCCTGTGCTACTGCTTTTGCTTTTTAATAAGGAATATGATAAGAACACCGCCCTCTATGCTGCAAGCAATGCAGTGACAAATCTTCAGCTCTTTTCTCAGAGATCCAATTCAGCTCAATTTACTTCCCACTGCTGACTTCACCTAAGACTTATCTCACCTAACATTGCAAATACATAACACCTATTGCAAAAGAGACATACACAACACAATAAGCTAACACCTACACTTGACTTCTGGTAACACAGACTTGTCAACAATTTTGAAGTGCCACCAATAAGAACACCACTAAAAACACATTAAGTCATGTACAGGTGTGCCATACCCATGCACTAGGCCGTACTACTTCGCCAGGATGCATGCCTTCTTTATAATCCTACTAACGAACTGCAAGAGTCAACAGTGCTCATTTACCTATGCTTGTTCCCTGCAACACCTATAAAAGGTTCAGTCAGAAAATGGTGAACAAAGCAGAATTCAGAATGTGCAGCCTTTATTTTAAGTATCTTGTGCTTTTCACCATGAATAAGCATTTGCTGCTTACCTATGTTTTCCCCACTCTGCTCCTTTTACTCCCCTCCTTCAAAGCTTTTCCAAATTAATTATCGTCTGTGCCCTGAGAAATTCCTGCTGATGAACACCAGGCTCATGCAAATTATATAGGAGAAGAATGTAGAATGATTATTTCCCTGCAAGGCATATTAAATTGGAACCTGCACGAACTGTGAGTTGTTCAGTTCACTCTACTCCCCTCCCAAGTCAAACCAGTAATTTAGCATGCTACTGCAAATGAGTATGAGTGACTGATCAATTAAAACAAATCTGAATACGTGCTGGATTTGCGGAGCTGTGTCCATAATTAGATCAGTCATTGGCACTGAATTTGATTAGTATCTTTACAAATGACAGTTTTCAATTATAAGAAGAGTAAAAATTCAGTATATCGAATTAAATGTCTCCAGTGCTACTATGCACTTCAGTTGATCTCTTCCTATTAAGTTTACAATGAAAGCTAAACACAAGTAACCCCAAGGTCATCTCTCTACCAGCACAATCCAAACCTGAATTTCAGCAAAACAGCCAGGAGCTTTCCTCACACATAAAACAACTGTGTTTCATCGAGTCCTGCAATATACAATGCCCTAGCATACCTAGGGAATTGCCTGGAGGCAGCCAATTATAATTTCTAATGCTGTACTTTCAGCAGAGTGCTACACAACGAAAGCTAGACTGGACACAGCAAATCTAAACTGGATGGTCCAGCTTAGGAGCAGCCTGGGAAATGACTTTCATTTCACTCTCTGCCACCAGTGCGGCTGATCTGGATTAACATCCCTAGAGTGTCTTTTTTGTTTTTTACCAGTTGGATATCTGTATATATATATGAAATTGCTGTGAGATGATAACTCAAAACTGAACTGGAACTCAGTAAAACCCAAAGCAGATGAAAGAAATAAAGCTCAGCAGTTAAATGAATGTAGCTTCACTCCCTATCACTAGTACACTGCACAAAACTGCAATCTAATCTGTGTAATCCACAGGATTCTGCAGTTGCTGCGGATGATGGTATAAGCAACTGCCTTATCAGAGAAGATTCTGGAGGAAGAGACTGTGTACTTCTTTTGTGTGCAGGTGATCACTGAAGTTTCAGGGCTGTGATAAAGGATGGATGGAAGAATGATGTTATGGAACTTCACTACAGTTCAAAATGGCAGTGGAATACAGCAATTGCTTCATGTCCTTCCATTTCTACACATGAATTTTATTCTGCCATCGTAATGGGCATGTCTGGCTGAAGGCAGCTGATAAGAACCTTTAAAAAACAAACACAAATAAAGACTTCCACAACCATCTTGTTTCGCTAAATTCACTAAATACGAAAAGAATGGCTTATTCGAAAATTAGCCTGCAGAATGTGTGTTGGTATTTATCTGTGCATTTTGAACAACATCACTAACCCACTGAATAGAACATCTTTAATTTGACTAAGGTAAATTTACTCTGTTCTACTCTATTTTAAAATTTACTCTCTTCTACTTACACTTAAAGGTAGACATTTTGAAATTAAATTTTAAATGAAGCATTTTTCATATCTCCTGACTGCAAAGGGTTGCAAATGCATAAGATTACAGATGAAGCTCTTCCAGCTTTGAGCAAGGATTATAGATTGAAAGCTATAAAAAACTGACAGCTCTGAAAATGTTTAGCATCCAGAAGTACACACACATGCAAGAGTCATTGTATGTTGTTCATATTGTTGCTTCTTGATACTCCTCTTGAATTACTTTATCTAAAGAAATTTAAAAAGCCATGCAAAGCTATGACCAAAAGGGGAGATACAGTCCTAGAATTGCTCCGACAATTGCAGTCTGTTCTGTTTTCCAGCTCTCGTTGCTTAGATGAATAAATTTAGCATTGCAGGCCTAATCAAGGGCTGTATCGATTGAGTTAAATGTGACCATTAAGCGATTAAGCTTCCTAAACTTTCACATCAACTGCTATTTATTTAGCTTCAAGACATTCATATTTTATAATGTGGCAACCAGCTCACTGCCCTTTCCCCTTCCTCCTTTCCCCCTGTGGCGCTGAGAAAGCTTTTCAGAGCACTTTGTTTACAGCACCCATACATACGTGTCATAGACATTCAGCAGCCAGTTGAGGCACATGTCCACACAGAGAGGAACATTGACCAGATTATTGTGCTCCTGTTCCAGTCGATCATAAATAGTGGTCAAGCAATTAATGATCTGCAGAATATCCATCGGCTGGTCATTTTGCTTGAGGTTGTGCTGGTCCAAGGCATCGCATGCAGCAGACAGATTCAGGAGATCCACTGTTAAAATAAAGAAATACAATAAAGACTGCAGAGAGACAGTGCTTATACTACCATTATCCAAAAGGTATAGGTATAGCAGTTTGCTCGGTTTACATGTCTGGCCAGAAGACATTTTATGCTCTGTAGAAGCCAGGTGCAAGACTGGATCCAAAACTCTTACAGGAGCACTGTTTATTCAGCTGTGGTCTTAGACAGCAGTGTTTATAAAATGTTTGTTTTCTTTTCAGCCATAAAGTACTCACACTACTAGATTACACGGAAATATTACAAAAACTACTGTGTAAGTAAAAATTCAGTTTCATGTTTTATATTCCTACAGATAGGGTACTATTTGACAACTGTGTCCACTGGATGTGCTCTATACACAGTATTCATCCTCATCTTTCATGAGATGCACCACGGAAGTCAAGAAATCTTCAAAGAACCAAATTCCACCAGGAGCTTGCAAATAAATCACAAAGGGGTCAACTTCTCTGCTGCTTTTTCTCTGGCAAGAACATGGGAAAAAAAGATTCCAAACCTGCTCCAAAATTTATTAATAGAATTTATAAATCTTGAATCCTAATGAGTGTTCAAATTTGTAAATACCTTTGTGACATAATGGAGTAAGTCAAATTTAATACCTATCTGTCAATGCAAAGCAGTTTTTCTGGTACTGATGTTTAAAATCTTGACTTTCAGTCCAATTTAAGTCAGCTGTATATTGCAATTTGGATGTCCACAGCAAAATCACCAGCTCTTAAAAATACTCTTCATTTCTGAATAATAACATCAACTACAATTTCATACTTCGGAGGATGCCAAATCAGAGAGTTATGAGATACTGAAAACAAAAGTAATCAGAAAAATAAGATTATCCGGGGCAGCAGATCTTCCTGATGCAATACAAAAACCCTCTGTAAATCCTTGCATAGAACTTCTAGGGGCTGAGCAAAGAGATGAAAGCCCAGATGCTGTTAGCCCTACCCATACCACGAGCAGTCACAAAGTGCAACACAATTCAGTGCGCCTCAGGAAAAGCATCCCAAAAATTTGTTACGGAATTGGAAAATAAACTGACCCAACTGCAAGATCTGTTTTTCTCTCACTGCAATAAAACAGTGTTTTATTGAGTCCTGGTAGGCAAAGTGCAGAACCTCATGCAGGACTTCTTTTTTAGAACTTCATGCAGCTTAAGGGCACATGCGCCAAATTCACACTTGAGAACACTAGAACAATATCAAAGATTAAACTGGCCCCTTGAAAAATACCTCAGCTGTATGCAGGGATGCGTGGTAATGCTGCTTTGATAGTATGCTGTGATTCTGGAACTGACAAAAGAATTCTGAGAGCAGAAATTTCAATGAAAATCAATGGGAACATATACTGCTGAATCCTGCAAGCACTTCTGAAAATTTCATCCCGGTGCCTGAGATACTCAGTGCTACAGTGAATATGGAAAGCCTACAGTGCTACCCCTAGGACTATGCCAAGAGATTTAACTGATAATATGTTGATTTACATGGGTATAATTACATTTTTTGTTTTTTTCATATTAGCATATGGATAGTTACTAAAAAAAATAAATAAAAAAATTGGAATATTATATTTAACCTACTAGCATATAAAATATAGCTATTCTAAGGTCAGTGTTATACCCTGCAAAAGAATATTTATCAGATCCATTGTAAAGAGTCATAGCAAGACACCCTTCCTCTAGCAATTTATTAGCTAAACTGAAAACATAGCAATGCTTTCACAATACCTATAATGCAGAGCTTTAGGCTGAACTCTCAGTTCCTTTGAGACTGTGAATCAATGGTAATTAAATGAACCCCTCAGGCATCTGGATGGCAGCTTAATTATACATCAGCTACTGCTAAACATGGGTCATTCCATTTTGCGAAAGCTCTTCCCGCTAATAAGCAGAAACTTCTGAAAAGCCCTTTGCCCTACCTCTTCCTCAGCTGCCTATCCTATCATGAATTTAATAATGCATGTCCATCTTAACATAAGCAAGAAATGTTTGCTACCAAGCTCTGCTTTAGGGGACTTCTTTTTAGGGGGAGAGTGGCTCTGGCCTTCACCAAGATAAATTCCTCCTGTCTCTTTCTCACCACGTTTAAAGGAATGTGTTGGAGGCCTCTGCAGAATCAATAATTGGTGCATTTCTTTCCTGGGAGCAAGCACCAAATAAACACTGTGAATGGGGGCTAGCCCGAACACATACTGAACAGTTGCATATTCATGGACAGCCAGTGATTTACAGATCTTTAATTAGAATAAACCACACCGCTTTGTGTTTTGTAAATTTAATGGGTTCTCACTCTTCTATTTAAAATTCTGAAACTGACTCCAAAATTTGAATGAACTGGACCTTCAAGCTTATTTTGAATTCCAAGTAATGTATATAAATATTTCTTTGGCCTTAAAGGCAAGAGTAAGAATGTCTACAGCTAGGCCAGCTCGTGGGTAGAATACAGAAAAAGGATGAAATATGACCTCAAATGACCAACCAGCTGAAGGCCAGAAGAGACAATTTAACAGGCAGGACAAGGTGTGCTATGGAGATCACATACTGAACTTCGGCAAAACTCAACATATGGTTGGTGATAAAAAAGCATTAATAATGCCCTCAGAATTCAGTATCATCTCCTCTGTAACCTAGTGCTGCTGGCTGATACATTAAAAATATATCTTTAATGTAGCCTGAATAAAATTACAAGGGGAAAAAAAAAACAAAAAACCTAACAGAAGATCTTGAGTACTTTTTCCATCTCCAAGAAACTTTTGCGGACACATCACATATTATTGACGTCGCAATGTTCAGATGTGGTTTGCACTTCAAGATCAGATCTTTAAAAGTAGCAAAGCAAGAAAGTCAATGAGCTTTGATGTGACTATCAAAGGAAACCGTACATTAAAAAAAAACCCACCAACAAACAGTGCAATAGTTAACTTGGCGTGCCCACAATAACTTTGAAGGTTGGAATGATACAATCTCACATTCTCCTGAAGTTACATTCTCCTAATGTAACACAGAACACAAGCATCTATTTGTTAAGGATTACTGTTTCCTATTATTATCCTTAACATCCTAGTGTCTTAAAGTTCACAGGGCCGATTTACAAACTGAAGTTATTTTTGAACACAAACCTAAATACAGTTCATGTTTCAAAGTGTTTGTACTCTGAGAAATATGGGATGCATTTTCACTTCCAGGGATTTTTCCTGTACTCACACCTCCAGAGTTTGAAAACACTCTTCAGAAGGTAACATTGTTTTGCTTTTTACGCAGTTTGCAGATAAGAATGCATGTACGTAGCTAGTTTTCAAACTCATGCAATTTTAAAGCTGAAATAAAAAGTGGGAGATCAGAGTAGCAGCTACTGCAGGTCGAACTCAGGGATTTGGGGTTATGTGTAGGAGTCCCAAGACCCAACACTGTGCTCTATTTCTTCTGGTGCCAAATTGCAGAAAAAGTATTTTGTAATTAGCTTCTTAAAAATCTAATTAAAATGAGTTCACAAGTGACACTGCAAGCACTGAATACACAAACACAAGAACAGTGTCTCCAAGCAAGAATATTTGCAAGAACAAAGACTGTTAACTAAATTCCTTAAATACTTCTCCTTAGTTACAAGAGTGAAGAATGTGCTAAAGCATTCAGTGTAAGCGCCGCTGCGTGTTTCTGATCTAACATCCACTCTCAGAAAACCTACCCTAAGTGTAACCTGGAAAGACAGACTGATTTCAGTGTGTAATCACAGTTCCCCACTGTAAAGCACGAGACAAGTGGAGAACTGTTCAGTGGTAGAATAAAGCTAATTACAGATAAAACAGGATGCGAAAGTTTTGCACTTTCAGTCTGCCTGCTACACTTGTGCACTGCCAGCTAGAGAATCCCATAATTCAAGAATTTTCTTCATTACTTCAGCACCACGCTCATTATGAATACTTTTCACTGCATATCATTCTAGTTTCTTTGTGCCAGCTCTCCACAACTGTCCTGAAAATATGTTTGCAATTCTGATTGTCAGCTATCAAAATTCAATCTTTATCACAGTATCCATGCTGAAATCTTTAATTACAAGAATTTTCACTGCTTAATTTTGTGTCGTGTTTTTTTGTTTGTTTTGTTTTGTTTGTTTGTTAATTTACTTATTTATTTTAAATAAATCTAGAGGTTGTTCATTAGTGGAATTCACCCATCCTTAAAAGTCTAAAAGTAAACATGCTCAAAAACCTCGAGGTTTGACTCAGTTCCAGAAAGCATGTGAGCACAATTCCAAACTTGAGATAAATCAGCAGTTAAGACATTTGCAACTGTGTCAGAAATTTAACCCTGTAATTAAATGCCAAATGTAGTCGATGTCAAAATATTTTAATAACCCTCCAACCAGTATTCCCTAGCAAACTTTGCTTTTGTAACTGATTGATCTATTAAAAAAAACTACGAGCAAATTATTTACCCATTGGATTAGAAGAAGCTGAAAAATGTAACTGAAGTGACAGGCAGTAAATGATATACCAGTTGCAAGAACTACAGTATCAGACCATGCATGCACGTCATTATGGCAGGACTAGAGACTTCCAAACACAGCCAAATGCTGGGTCAAAATGAAGCTAAATGCTTATTGTGATGATCTCATTGAAAGGCAGCAACCCCCCAGGGTTCAGGATTCAAACTAACAAACTATTAAACAACTCCAGCTCTGGCACTGTTTTTCCTCTGGGCACTCATCGTTCTTATTACAGAACAATCCTGCTTGTACGTTGAGCTGCATGTGGCTGACATGGGATGTGCCTTTAGTAATGAGCAAAGAGAAAATAACAGGCTTTAAAGTGAAAAGATGAGAAGGATGTAGGGAATGTTCATTTTGTTCCTGATCCACTGTTTTGTCTCATAAGTGTCATGCACTTTTGTCTTTCTAGGAAGATGCAAAGTAATGGCAGCAGGAGATGCCTTAGGTGAGAAGTTTCCATATAGTGGGGAGCGCCCAGGGGGAGTGGAGGGAGTGTTTTTCTACTCTGGAAGCTGCCAATAAATTCATGGCTTGGTACTGAAGTCTTTCTGGCAGCTGGTGCCACACCGGCAGGTACTTACAGCAGAGAGCTTTCTGCAGCCTGCGGAGCTTCATGGCAGTTCTGTAGGCTGAGAACCTGACATTGTTCAGGTCCGCTGTTGGGGAAGAATATCAGAAAAAGAGATTAGCTTTGTATCTTAGAAATGACCAGACTAATAACGATGTTGTTCACCTGAACTCAAACATTACAATCAGTGGTTCAAAGAACAAGGCAAAAAATGGTATGTTAGAAACCATATTTCACTGAGCAAATGCACTCACACCTTGGCAATCAATCTCTCAAAACAAAATCAGCAAGTCCTAGAGGCTTAGTTCCGTTCTTTCAAAGGTGCTGAACTTAAAGAGTACTTGAAAGGACACCACCAGCAACTGCAGCAGGGTTGTCTGAAAACACCGCAGCCTTTCCAGGGTAGGTACTTTAAGAGATAAGGCTTCAGATCTCCTGCCTCCTTCCCTGTCTGAGGCATGCGGCCAGATTGTTTGAAGGTAGGGAGAAGCAAAGAGCCCTGCACAGGAAAATGCAGGCAACTCTCAGCTATGGCTGAGACTCTAAAAAACAATGCAACATTTTTGCTTCCCAACCTAAACAGACAACAGCATGCCCTGAGAGGAACACTGCTCCTGGCAGGGAGCCATCAAGGTGAACTTCTGTGACCTGCTCGGAAACTGCAGAGAGCAGGTCAAAGAACGTCAGTGACAGCCCAGTGAGTCCAGTTTTACTGCAACCCCTTCATGCGGCTCACAGAATCAGATCATCAGCAAGAGCCCTTGTTTCAGAAGAAGCTTTTTGCCCACGGGTTTTCAGGACACTGTAGAGAGAAGGTGGCCATGTACACAACCAGAAGTATGCTGAGTTGATAAATCTCCTGGCACTGAGGAGGCTTGGTCAAGGCTACGTGAACATTGTTCAATACTTGCTCCCAGCAAGATACAGCAACTGCTCAGTAGCCTAAGAAGTAAATGCTAGCAATACAAGACTGAAAAGAAAGGAGGGATTTCAAACAAAATGTGTCTTGGACCTAATCCGACCAGGAAACTGGATTTGCATCTTTCTCTTCCATCTTGCCTGTGGAACTAGACTGAAGATGATGCGTGTTCTCTGATCTAGTCCCTGGCTACTGCTGAAAGCAGCTTTGGGTAAACCCATTTATAACAAGACAGAAGGTAAATTTACTAAGAGTGAGGTCAGAGCTAGCACAGCTGCATTCCTACCGGTGCCTCAGCCAGCTCAGTTACAAGTAGGCCTGGCACACCAGCACCTTGCTACAGGTAAGCCACTGCTTGCACAATTCAGGAGCAAACCCAAGGTGTGGAAGCAAGCGTTCCACTCCAGCAAAGGGCTTTTGTTCAGGTGAGCAGATCAACACATACTTAAACCAAATACAGCTGCAAACTGGTAACTTCACCTAAGGCAGCCAAGAACACCCCCAGCCCTAGCTACCCCCTGGGCACAGCCACCCAGCCTGTAAGCACTCCAGGTTGCTCCCAGTGCACCATCATGACACCTAACGGCCTACGCACACCGGCATGGGTCCTGTGTGCTGACATGTTTCAGCACCCAGCAGTGCTGCTGAGTGGGTTTAGTTTACAACTGCTGATGAAACCTATGGACCTATGGAATTAATGATGAGGAAGCATATTGAAAATGTAAACTCCTCTATAAATACAAAAAGAACAGAGGTTCTTTTGGCCTAATCACTAAGATACCCCTAAGCCTTGCAAACTCTGAGAGAATATCACAAAAAGCAGGGCAATTACAAGAACGGCACTGAGGTGCTGTAAAGGTGTTTGCAATCGGGTAGTTTGGGTATAACTATCCCAGCATCGTTTACAATGCTGTGCAGGTATAGGCAGCAGAGGGAATATAGTCTCAATTACAGAAATTTTAATTAAGCTATTCCAAATGAGTAATTTAAGGTCTGATAATTCAGTAATTTTTAATACCTTAATAAAGGCTGGGAAGTGCTTCTAAAACACATCTTGCAGCGGAAGGGGAACTTTCAGCTTTGTGTAGCATTTCTTTTTCTTTGCATAGTTCCATACACCTTTTTAATGGGTAGTTCTCCTGGGCACTGTTCCTGCCAGCTCGCTCTCTCACAATTACCCTGACAGGTCCAGAAGCCTTAATGTGTGGAATAAAGTGTGCAATTTAAATAAAGCAACTTAATTTGTCTTTAAGGGAAATTAATAAAGCAGTCCCTTGCAAACACACTGCGCCTTCAGTTACATTTTGTACTCTTGTTGTAAGGCTGCACTTGCATTCTGGAAAAGAAATAAAAAAATCCTAAGGTGCAGCAATTTTATTTGTTTGAAATAAGCCTGGTCAAAATTAACTGGGACGGAAGCTCATATATGCTAGATTATGACAAAATGAACAAATCTACCCTAAACTTTAACTGTGTATTCT
Organism: Excalfactoria chinensis; assembly: GCF_039878825.1. Lineage (NCBI taxonomy): Eukaryota > Metazoa > Chordata > Aves > Galliformes > Phasianidae > Excalfactoria > Excalfactoria chinensis. The sequence continues at coordinate 109,417,246 of NC_092825.1, read as the reverse complement.
GAAAAAACTTCTGTGCTTATTATTTACATTTTTCAAAATATTAGCAAATATATACACATGCTGCAGACCTTCATCAGGGCAGAAGGTGCTATCCATACATGAGGACATTTAATCTTCAAAATGCTGTAGTTTACATCTATTCCTTTCCATATTTTTAACACACTCCAAATTTCTTATCAAGCACAACAACACTTCTGCCACAAAGTATATGCTGTAAATGACCAAGAAGCAATGTCTAGAGCTATTTTAATAGACCTCATGGCAGGGTCTAGGAAAGCAGTAGCAATGTTGTCTCTAAGTTTTAAATGCTGAGGCCATGTAGCTGCAGGGTACTTCTGCTCACACCTTCTCTTACCAACATTAGCCCATGCCCAGTTTTTGTTCTGATGTCAACTGCTCACCTTCTGACCTTGTTAGCCACCATCACCTGGATGGCTCTCTGATCACCTGTGGACAGCCCTCTGCTGTATCACTGCCACACCATATCACATCTTTGCCTTGGATTTTTAGCACTTTCATTTTAAATTTGGGAGTCCTTTAAATGCCTTTTCTGACCTCATTCTCAACCCAGTTTCACCTGCCTCTAATTCCATTTCAACAAAAAATACTATATTTTAACTATGTTAAACTAAAAAAAAAAAAGCAAAAAAGCCAATAATAAGTAGTTTTATGGCTCCTGAAAGACAAATGTAATAACATTTTATAACTATAAGACAAGAATTTGAATTCTGACTTTGTCCTCAAATGAAGGAAGATTGATCCTTTGAGAGGGCAATACAGTGAATGGTCACAGAATCACAGCATGGCTGGGGTTGGAAGGGAACTCTGAAGGTCACCTGGTCCAATCTTTGCTTCAGTACGGCCATCCAAAGCAGGCTGCCTGGCAACACATTCAGATGTTCTCTGCAGATCTCCAAGGAGACTGTAAAACATCTCTGGGCAACCTGTGCCAGTGCTCCAACACAGAAGTGCTCCCTGATGCTCAGATGGAACTTCTTGTCCTGGCACTGGACACCACCAAAGAGAGCTTCATTTTGCCTTGGTGATCAATCAAAGCAGAGGTGGCTAGCCCTGATAGTGAGGAGAGGCCAGAACCTCAAGAAGTTCAATAAGGCTAAGCCCAGTGCCCAGCACCCAAGTCAGAGCACTTCCAAGCACAGACAGACTGGCTGGAGAATAAACTGACAGCTGCCCTGAGGAGAAGGACTTGGGAGTACCGGTTGACAAGAAGCACAGCATAAGCATCACTGCTGCCCAGAAAGCCAAACATATCCTGGGCTGTATCAAAAAAAAGCAGCCTGTTGAAGGAGGTGGTTCTCCTGCACTACTCTGCCCTGAGAATGAGACTCCAACCGGAGTACTGCTAACAGCTCCAGGACCCCAACATATGGATTTGGACCTGCTGGAGCAAATTAGGAAGACGGCCATAAGGGTGATCTGATTGCTGGTGTATCTCTCATGTGATGACAGACAGAGAGTTTAGGTTGTTCAGCCTGGAGAAGAGAAGGCTCCACAGAGGAGTTATAGCAGCCTTCCAATACCTAATGAAATCCTATGGGAAAATTGCAGAAGGTGATCTGGGAAAAGACTTTAAGCTAAATAGATTTATTTTTAGATATTTTTAGATATTGGGAAGAAATCCATTTTGATGAGGGTTGTGGATCAGCTTGCAAAGAAGAAGCTGTGGATGCCCATTCCTGAAGTGCCGCCGGCCAGGTTAGATTGGGTTTGGGGCCGGTTGATCTAGTGGAAGGTGTCTCTGCACAGAGCAGGGGATTTGAATTAGATAGTTTTAAAGACCCCTTCCAACCCAACTCAATGTATCTTTCTATGACTCTGTGCTTAAGGAACTCCGTATGCACCTTGCTCTGAACTCCCTTGTTTTGATACCTTTCTTCTCTCTCTGCAACTTAATAATTAGCTTCTTATTTATTTATTCATTTTTAAAACTGTATTCCTATGAAATTGCTGGTGGTGCTTTTTTGCTACCCAAGCTACTGCTGGGAAGAATGCACTGCTTCATGGAACAGAGAGGGGAAGACCAGCTCTCCTCTAATCGGGATCGATATGCTTTCCTTGCTGGTGTATGACTCCAGTTAAATGAAATGTACAACATCAGACTGCCAAGCAATGAGGCTTGGTAGCTCTGCTTGCTATCGTTAGTGGTAACGTCACCATTAACAGCAATGAAGGAAACCTAGAGTAAGGCAGCATAAGGCACTGCTTGGCTACCAGCCAGACATAACTGCTGGGAACGTGTGGAGGAGGGAGGAATGAGGCACAAGCAACAGCAATCTTCCAAGGTTTTATAAAAACATTAGCAGCTCATCCTTTTCTGTGTTTTTTTCCTTCCTGGGTCCCAAGGGAAAAAAAAAAATATTGGATGCTTTCCACTCCCAAACAGACTAGCAAAATGTTAGGAGCCAGTAAGTATTGAATCCACCAAGCTTTTGCCACTTCTGGGCAGGTAGAAAAGCTAAACATATCAAATACGCTTTTTTCCAGCCTTTCCTCCAACACATAGGAAGTATGCACAATCTCATATTCCAAATGAGGTGATCAGAGGTCTGAAAAGCCCTCGGAGTACTTTTGCAGGTTGTTTTTACAATACTGCAACTCCATCCCCTAGTCCTCACTGCTTGAAAGGTAACTTTCACACATCAAAAAAAAATGTAGATGCTCAAGAGCATAATCTGCTTTTGTATTCTGAAATAATCATGTAGTGGAAAAGGTCACCTGCCCCTTGGAAACAAACAGACCAAGGAAAAGGTCGCACTGCAGTATTTGGTGACACTAGTATTTATGCCCAGGAGGAATGAGGAAAAGTGGCTCTCCACCACTCAGCCACGAACGAACTCTCTGTTCAAGGGAGTATAAATGCTTATGGGGAAGAACATAGAAGATTATGCTGCAGATGACCTGTAAGACAAGTCAAATGCTGAGGCCTCAGCAGCAATGAACAATTCTCACCTAAGAGAGTAGTAAGTTCGCTGCAAGATCTTTCTCAGCTCCTAACACACCCTTCTCACTTCTTTGAAAAGGTTCCAAGTGTTAAGGTATAAATGACCCTTGAAATTAAGAAATCTGCTTTTGTTGCTTTCTTCTTCTCATTATAGACAGGTCAAGCTCCTCCACTTGTTTTGCAGCACCTAATGCAGTGGGGAGAAAGGTGTCTAGAAAACTGATTTCCTTCATCAGGCACCATGAAGTGCCTATGAGTTATTCCACAAGAACCAGCGCTCCTCACACAAGCAATTTTAAGAAAAAAAGACCTCCAATTGTTGGTAGGAAGAACTAAAATCAGAACTATTGTTGAAAAACAATCAGACAATTAAATCCAATTAATCTTATCCAATTAACCTCTTCTGCATAATTCTGCAAGTCGAGAGAAATCTCAAAACAAAAAGGCTATGCTTTTCCTCAAAAGAGCTAAAACAGCATCATCAACACATTTTTCAAGACTGTACTTCTACAGAATTGAAAAACAGCAGTAATTACATACAGCAGATCCTTTTTCACAGTGGCTAATCAGGTAAAAATCACTCAGTTGAGAAGTGGTCCATGATTTGCATCATAAATTTGAACCACCTGCCGGAGCGTCCCACTTGCTTCTGACACAGTATCAACAAATAAGATGTCGCAGAACCTTGTTTTTAATTCATCCATGCTAAATTCCAGATTATACACTGGGACATGAATATACTGTTACCAGTAAAAACAAATCCTTATTTTCTTGATCCTTTTATCACATAAATGAGATGGCAAGCATTTAAAAGTAATAAAAAATTGAAGAATGGTGAGTTTTTTTAAAAGACTATATTTAACAAGGGATTTTTAGTTTGAAAGGACATCTGCTTTGATTATCATACATCTTAAGTAACGTGTTTTAAGTGAATTGCTTTCCACGGATATTCTTAAAAGGACAAATCACATATCACACTACAGTAGCACCAGCTGCCACCAGTGCTGAATGACTGGGATGTTTCATTTGACCATGTACTGCCCTCTGACACAGCTAATCTGACTGAATGTTTAAAAGCTCTGGGACAGGTGATAATAATTTGTCTTACACACACAAAGCATCTCCGAAGTCTTTTCTACCTAGACACCATCTTCTTTTTAGTTTTGGGGGGGGGGGGGGGGGATGGGGGGGGATGGGGATCACTTTTCTATATCACTGTGAACATTATTACACTCACTTTTTATTGATTTTCAACTGAACAGCACAGTCATTTCATTCAATTTTATGGACAGTGAGTTTTTCGCTGCCTGGATGTCACCAAACTGACAAGAGTAGTTACATGCTTCAGGTGATAACCACCATCTCAAGAGTTAAATTTGCCAAGTGAACAACTAACTTCACTGAAATAAGTTAGACCTCATAGAGTCATATCCTCATTTGGCCATGCTCATCAAATCCTAATCTTAATTTGGCCAGATTTACAGGGTTTTTGTTTTGATCTCACGTTTGCAAGGAAAAAAATGTGAACCTACATCGATACACTTCAAAATGTGAAAGCAGTATTTCACCATAGCTTGTGACATACTCAAACAGCTGTTTACAAATAAAATGCTAGCACTGGATAAACTATTTTGAGAATTAATTACATGTCATTGTTGTCTCTGACGATGTGTACCTAGCAAACTTAACAACAGTTTACACTACAATCCTTCTTGGATTCTAATACCACCACCAGACATTAAACCTATGGACTTTTCATTAGACTGTATGTAATAGTGCCCTAACTTTCCAGGAAGGTTCATCTTACACCAATTCAATATGGCTGTGATTCTCTGACCAGTTAATTAGAGAGCTGATTATCTTCCTGCTGCCCAAAACTCCTATATAAATCTTATAGTGATGCTTACAATGACATACATTGCCTCTGTAGGAATTGTGATTTAAAAATGTAGGCAAGACAAATGGATAAAGGAAAGAAATTAATCAAAGAAACACTGCTTAATATCACTTGAGTTCTAGCCATTGACTCATGATAACAGTAATTAACGCTATCACTTACACTGCTTCGAGGATAAATAACAGTAAGCAGTGCTGTTATATATGCAGACATGCAGCTTAACTACTGTCCATAAAGTCACAGGGCAGGATGTGTTATAAACACTCCACAAAGTAGAACATTCAACAGCGTTTCTGCAAATTAATAAGTGGAAGGCACTCATGGCACTGAAGTGGTATTGACTGCATCCACCAAGAAGAGGATGAACATCACAGCAAGAGTCAGCCTCCCAATTACATGATCAGATGACATGGCCTTTGGAAATTTATATTTATTTTGTCAAGGTTTTTCTTCATCAAAACTATAAGGGAAGGATATAATGTTCAATCCCATTATGGAGTTGGGATGTAATCAGTTAGGAGTCAGGTCAGCAATTCTTCCTGTACACTAGCTGAGATGCAGTCTTAGTGAAATAACGAAATCAATAAACAGCAAACAAGCAGCTTCAAAATTATTAAGGAATGTTATTCATTTGCAAGCCAAGAAGGTAATACTCTTGAGCAAAACATTCCCATATGGCTAACTGTTCCACAACAGAACATTACTTTGCTCGGTCTCTTTCATTTCTTCCTTCACTGCTAATATACCTACAGCTTAATTGTCAAGAGACACGAGGTCCTTGAAACAGAATGATCCCTACCACTGGTAGCTCATCAGCAAATTATGGCTTCTCCGCCATAGCTACGTGTACTGACTACATGTCTGCAGAGATTACAGTCACATACTTTACAAAGATGACATACTCTAGGTCTGACAACTACCCAAGGGTGTTAGAGCCAAAGTAATCCTATTTTCCCAAAAGAAAAAAAATATTATGCAGATTATAATTATCAGTGGTATCAGTGGATAAACAACATTTTAAGGAAGACTGTTATGTACCATCTCTTTGGATTTCGGTAAAATAATGTAATTGATTTGTGACACGCATGTCTCCGTAATACAAACATGCAAATCAATTAGTTGAATATGAATAAAATCTCAGAGAAAAGCAACACACAGTGTAATAGCTCTGTGATAAATACGTAGAGGATTGTTTTTTAATGGCAAAGAAGGGCAGTTTAACCTCTTCAGGCAGCTTTTCAGCAGGACAAATAAAAATGCACAAACTGAAAAGGGCAGTGAATGTTTATCTTCCTTGGTCACTGATTGTTAGTAGCTCACCCTGCTTTACTGAGTAGCCAGTCACAAGATCAACACAGCAGCTCCTGCCGAAATTTGGCTGAAGGTTCAGAAGCACCTCCCAGCATTCTCTCACCTTACGTTAAGCAAATTAGACATTTCTTCCAAATACACCACGGAGAATGGCCTCCCTCACACTCCAAATTAAATGGAAAGCTGTCACTAGCTGCAGTGCACTGGAGTCTGCAAGGGTGTGGGTGGATTTTTTTCCACCCTCTTGTCTCACCCTGGGGAGTTAGGAGAGAGAAACAGATGCATCCTGACTGCATCCTGCTATTGCAATTACTGCTTGCAGAGACACTGAGGAAACTCATACTGTCATCCCATAGGAGAGCTCGAGGAAGGGGATGCTAACAGTATGGTATAGCAGACCAAGCTCTCCTGGGCCACCGCTACAAAGGTTAGTCACTCTCAGCTTAAAGGCAAAATGCTATCATTCACAGCTAAGCTGTCTGCAATTAAATCTTCACCCTTAGAAGATAAACTCAAAAAGAATTAAAAAAAAGCAATGGCAGTCTACTTTGATTTCTGTTCTTCTCGTCTCAAAGGTCCTTGAATTCTCTAGGACAACAAAATAATGCAAATTCTCAATTCAGTGATGCCCTGGAGCCATCACAAAGGATGAGAAAATTTGTAAGGGGGCTGTAAAAGAACAGTGTAGAAAGACGACCTGCTGCGGGGGAATTGCTCTTGGAAAGAAAAGCAGCCAGAGCAGTTCTGGGTACTTTGAAGACTTCCAGAAGGAAGCTAGAAGAGAAAAGGGGAGTGGTTCATAACAGCCTTGCACAAACTGGGGGGATTTATCAGCAGCTGAGCCTTGGAGAGTCACGCATCACTGAGTTTTACTACCTCTTCTATTTCAGCGTTTGTTTTTTCACCATGTTCTTCATTTGCATAACTAGTCAATCTGCATCAACATCTGGTAGATAAATTAAATGATACAGCTAAGGTCATCACTGCAATTACCTATCACCACTTCCATTTGACCATTAAACAACAATTATGTCATTTAATATTGACGGTTCGTTATGTAACTTTAAGTAACCATAACTTTAAATGAAGAGTGAAATTGCCAAACTTGAGTCAGCAATAGATGCTTCATTAAAACTGACAAAATTGCTACGTTGTTGAAATAATAAAGAGAAGCAGCCCAGAGCAAGCACTTCAGCTTCTAAAAAGGAAGAGCTTATGCTGAAGGAACAGCCAGGTAAGAATTTCCGATACGCACACTAACTCTCAAATGAAGTATTTTACAGTTATTAAAAGTATCTTTATAAATGGCCTTGTTTCAGCAAATGAGCATGAAGAGAATCAGAGAAACCTTCCTTTGTGGGCACGTTAGTTTATAATTTCTTCCTGCAGCCTCTTTCTGCTTTCTCTGATGCAGTCCATACCCGAGACAGGATACAAGACTGCTGGACAGACAACCCAATCAGGTACAGCAGTTTACCTTCATTTTAGCAAATATCCAAACCCCTAAAAACAAAGCTGAGGAAAATAAGTTTGAAGCTTGAATTTCATCCATTCCAGCAGAATGTGCTGAAGCAATTTGTAGGTGTGTGAGGTGGATATGTGAAGAATAAAATGAACATTACTTCTCCTTTTACCAAAAGACTTGTCTTGCTCCTAGTTGCATCTTCCTCATTTTCTTACAAAAAAATAAAAAAAAAATAAAAAATAAAATTAAGCTTTCAGTAATTTGGAAGAATTTAAATTAGACAAAAAGATCCCCCAGGAAATTACAATACACTGGAATCAATTAAAGTGTGGTGAATTTACAGAAAGGCAACACATCCGTCAGTACCTGGGATGTACAGAAAGCTCCATCTCATCACTCAATTGCTCCCTATGGGCTAAGTGTAGGAGCTGGAAAATGGAAATAAACATTCTTGACAGCATTGATGTGGCTGGTCTCACTGTTTTGCATCTACCTGGATCGTACAATTCATGTTTTCTACCAGATTTTTAAAATGCATATATACCAAGCTCCTTCCTGGCTTCTCCACATGAATAAGAAGCAAAATTTGGATCCTACTGTGGGGAAAAATAATAGGATCTAATGAGTATGCAATACAAAATCGACTTTAATAATATCTTTTCAGATAAAGTATTACTGAACAGTCTGAAAAGACTTGAAACATCCCATTATTACCGTTTTGACCCGAGGCAAAGAAAAGCACTGAAAACACATCAAGGCTTCCATTCAAGACTAAACGGGTTATGCTTGTATTATGCAATTTATATGAGAGTTAGGCAATGATGAATATACCCAATTCAAAAATAAAATAAAATAAAATGGTAGGTTATTCAGTCGCACCTTTTTCAAAGCTTTATCCTATGTGGTAGTGCACAAAGTATCAGTTTGTTTAACCTGTTTTCTACACATGTACAAACACTTAAGTTTAGTAATAGAAACGCCTATTACACATACTACGCTAAAAACAGTGTTGCTTCCATATTAATGAGCACTTGGTCCCAGCTCAAAAAGATTAGCCACAAAGAATATTGCCCTAGTGGACATTACTCTCTCTTGAAAACAGAAGGCTTTTAAAAGAAAAAAAAAAAAAAGACAAAATCTGCCTAAACACGTCCCTTCTTTATGCTATAAGCAATGAGGATGTCTTCAAATCTTGACATCCAGGTGATACTTACAGTGATAAAATCTCAGTTAAACTAAATGCAACCTGACTTCAACAGTCACACATCATTTGAACTGTTGACCTGAACCCACCAGGAGACTTCTTCCCTTCGCACAGAGATACCTCTTGACTCCTTGATTATTCCAGACTACTGCAGTTGAAATACCAGAAAGAAATCCCAGAAGAAAAGCAGTTTCAACAGGACTTCAGGTCTGACCAGCAACGGTATCAGAAATATCATGTTATCTCTGGATCAAAGTGAGCTAGAGAGTTTGGAGTGCAGTACAATTAACATGCAACTGTTTGAGGATCTACCTGTATTAAAGAGAAGTCAGCATGCACAATTGCTATTTGTCCTGAATCCTTTAAACCCCTCACTTCCAGAGCAGAATAATAAAAGAGGCAAAAAGGGCTATATGTTATAATTAAATAGCAAGTCAACACTCGTCTGCTTTTGCATTTTGTTAGCCTGAACTCACCGTGTCTTCTATCCCTTTTTTATATACAGAGCTGTCTTCTGGTTAATTTTTAAACAAATTGCTGCCACAGTGTTAATATTACAAGGAAAAAACATTCACACTTTCATTCCACTTCATCATATTGTGTTTCTAAAATAGCTTGGGTATACTTTTACATCTGAGCACTGCAAAGATACCTGAGTTAGCTTGAAATACGCCAGTTTATCTACTGAAAATAGTCTAATTATGCCAGCATAGAGTTAAGCAGAAAATAATTTAAGCTATTTTTCACCACAGTAAATAAGCCTGCACTGAATGCTAGACTTGAGTGCCTTAGTACTAAAGCTGGCTTGTTTAAAAGCCAGTTTATGTACTTGCACTATACAGACATAACCTCCTCCTTGAATACAGCATATTGATTGATATTTCTTTTAGAGAAATAGCTTAATTTTTATTATACCCTCCATTACTTATTAACAGGACCATTAAAAGCAAATAGTTAGCTATTAAATGGTCTGCCAAGCAGCCTATACGAGAGCATAGATCGACCTACTGTATCTCATCAATGTGCTTCAGTTACTAAAATCCAAAGCTGCTAAGAATTTTTAAAAAACAAACAGAAGGACCCAACACAAAAGCCCACCAGGGAAGCTCATCTGAAGTCATAATAAGTGTGCAATTTGGGTATTCAAAATGACATCATGACAGCTGCCATGCGTTCTGAGTATTGAGTGCTTTAAAAATAAAGCCGTGGCAATGCAGTTTGTCAAACTGCTTCCACTGGCTTTCTACCATCCAGAAGTCAACATTAACAGCAGCTTGGTTTGATTTTTCATCTGCCTTTTGTAAAACTGAAAAGATTCACGATTTCTTTCTTCTTTTTTTTTTCCTTTTTCTTTAGCCATTTCTATTGCAGTCTTTAAGTAAGTTTGCAACAAAGCAGCAAAATTACTTAGTAAATACAGAGCACACTCCAAACACACCGATACATTAATTTTTCCACTTGATGTTTGAAATAAATCATTATGCCTTACACTCTTGTTTGCGGAAAATTTTATCTCAGTAACATCACAGCTTCTCGCTTTAAATTGAATTTGGTTCACTACTTCTTGAAATCTTTGTCTTAATAATTCCTCTGTCTGGGAAAAAATAACAACTAGTAGGGGTGTCTTACCTAAAGACTGGTAGAGCTCAGTCATTTTGGGATGATCCCAGCAGGTTGTCTGCGTCTCATGGCTGCAATAAAAAACATAAAAGTTAGTAAAATGGAATTTCTCTTTCCCTTCCGTCACACAGCGTGCATCCCAGTGCTGTGCCAGAACACTGCCAGCAGCCTGAGCTCTTGCGGGAGGGAATCTAAGTAGCAGCAGGCATGTCTTCTTTCAACACCAGATGTCCATTTGGACTGCTGTATTTAGGCATGGGCTCAAGAAGCAAAATTAAAAGTTCTGCTAATATTACAAAGAGAGTGAGCATTCAGACAACACGGTGTTTTGGGTTGTTTCCCTTATCCTAGGGTCTCTGTGAAGTTTCAGGAGGCAGAGCTATACGGAAGCCAGGAAAAACCCAAATGGGGTTACGACACCCTGCACTATGACTAGAATGTAAATGGGCCCATCTCTGCACAGAAGCTCACAGCCTTCAGCTTTGTAGCAGAATGCTGCCAAAAGACATGCAGTGTGAGAGAACCAACTAAGTGAAGTGTTAGCGAGTGCAGTAGCAACTCACATCTCCCAAGGCTACACATCTTAAGATTTTTTTAATGACAGTGTAGCTAATGCGATCTTATTTCCACATTAACATTGGAAACTTGAAAGAAAATTCTCCTTATCTATTCTATAGCCAGTGAAGTCCTGGTCACACAGAATTCAGCTCAACTGAAAGACAACTCTGAAACGTACAGTTGCTAGCAACCACATTTGCAGTTCTTGTACTTAAAGAACAGACATCCTGGGTCCTACACACATACAGTGTTTGGAAGGACAGACACAGAAGAGCGGGGTCTGATCTGCAGTGCTTAGTTATCCTGGAAGCACACACCTTTCAGCTCCAAAAGAACTGCAACCCAGCAAGCAAACTGAGTGCCACTGTACAGCAAACAGTGCATGTAAAGCTGATGCTACAGAGAGCAAGGGGGCAAGTGGTGATCCCAAGTGCACCTCCACAGGCATGCCCTAGGGATGCAGCTCTCCATGTAACACTTCAGCACCACCACTGCTGCAGGGAAAGAGAATAGTGAAGTGTTTTCTTAGCAGGATTTCATTTTGGCCTTAGAAGACAAGCTATTTACATGATCCATGTGAATACTTCACTGGCCCAGCAACATCTGTACATTCACTAGCTTACTGTGTGTCATATCCCCACATTTTGCTCTAAAATTACAAGGAAAAATGAAAGGAATAAGCATAAGCAATAATGCAGGAATGGCACTTCCTGAGCTGAGCACAAGATGTTAAAGAAGCCTCAACTCATCAGCCTCAGCATCCCCCTCTTTCCTAATTCCTGCAGTAGCTGAAGGTAGTGAGAAAGGGGAGAGGACATCAGAGCTGCAGCAGCTATCCTGGTCTTTGCTCTGGTATGAATGCTGCAAAGAGAGGTGGCTGCTATCGCCGTTAGTCACCTGACCTTATGGTTTGATGACCACAGATACAGGGTTGCATGAAAACACCGCACCCATGTTCCCAAATTTTCTAAGACTCCTGCTACAAGAAAGTTCTGCAGTGCCAGCAGCTTGCTGCACATTCTGCTAAAGTGCATTTTGGAAGGAAAAGTTTCATTTACACACTGCATCCTCCCAAAATTTGGCCCCTGCTTGTACGATAGCAATCCAAAGAAAAAGAACAAGGGGATGTATTTACTGCCAAATTACTGTGTTGAGAGAGAGAAGTCACGATTCAGGTAAGCAGGCAACAGCAGTAAACCAACACTCAAGCCCGCAGAGCTGTGCCTGCTGTTTGCTAGTTCTCAGTGTTCGTTCCAGACCAGCAGTTCCCTGGCAGCAGCCTGGCGGGCCCAGCCGGGGAGTGCTGCAGGACTGAGCTCAGAGCTGCATACAGGCACTCCTTGTGTAGGGGGGCTGGCGCAGGGCAACAACCCAGGGACTCTGGGGATGGTGGTTTTCCACACCTCCTTATTATCTCAAATGCCATGCGCAGTGCTTCTGAGGTATCCCAACAGCAAGTGTATCCTTGGCTTCTGTGCCAAAGCATGTAGCAAAGAAGAGACTAAGAACTTAGGCATGCAGTTGCAAGAAAGCTCTGAAACTAATTGCCTAATTTTCCCTGTGAATTTAGTTTGGCAGCTCCAGATTGTTTTGTGGATGAACTAGGCCATTTGGGGATATACAGCTATTGGTCTGGGAGCTTTCAAAGGCACTGATTCCCCATTACAATATTTTAAAGCCATTGAGTTTGTGGCAATGATGTACCTATACAGCACCCGGAATCCTACTGCCTGTGTTGAATAGAAGTACAAGAGAGCCATTTAAGATGCAAAAACTGTTATGGTTAATCACTCATCAACACCATGTGGACAGTATATCGTCGGTATTTTTGTTTTTATGGTAAAGCTTAATCAGATATCAGGGAATTTAACATGCGTGGCATAAGCTTAGGTCACTTATTAACCATCCATAAAATATATAACTGATCTTCCTAAGACACTGTAAATAAAATTGCCATTGCCAAAGAAACATTGGACTGTTTTCATATATTTTTACCTCAAATGTAAAATTTGAGGTACCTCAAATGACCACACAGCATGCTCTTACATCACGACTGCCTAAAATAATTCACCCAGGGATGCCCATTTTGCAATGAGCGGTTTCACTCACTTCACCCACACGTCCCAAGGGCTGAGCTGGTGGGTGCCTTTCTCCAGTGCTCCCTCCCTTTGTCCTGGTGTCCTTTCCAGAAGAGAGCTGAGGCCTGGAGCTGGAGCAAGTGAAGAGGCAGGGCAATGCCCCAGACACATACAAGGCAGGAGGGCCGCAGCTACTTCACTCACACAAGAAGCAGGAGGAAGGTGAGACTGCAGCCGGCCTGCTCTCTATGAGCCTCTCCACTGCTTCCAAAGGCCATCTGACCATGAGCTAGGGGCCAGCCAGGGGGAGGCTCTGCCTGCCCAAAGGGAAGCACCAGCTCAGCAGTTCCTGCAGCCTCCACTGTGCCTGGGAACACTGTAGCATCCTTAATAGAGCTGCAGCACAAGGTCTGCCAGAGTTTCAAACTCTGGTGAGCAGGGCCCTTTGCAGTGTGCGAGTCAGGGGGGGGATGCAGACAGACATGGGAAGCACGAGCCCACTGACTAGCAGTAGCTGGAGCCTGGTGAGACGTGCCCAAGTAAGGGCTCATGGGGCTTGTTCTCCTCTTTTCCATCTGACTTAAGCTGCAAAGGTGAAAAGGAAATTAAAAGTGGGCCTGAAAATGAGAGGAGCAGCGCTGGATAATGGTGACACGTAGGTGCTGGTGTGACTGGCACACTAAATACACCAATAGGTCAGGGGGATGAAAACACAGTCCTCACTTAACACATCCTTTGGGAGCATCAGGACCACTTCATTAAAGGGTAATTACATCATATTAGCAAGGATAATTTTTACGTGGGCAATTCTGTCACACTGTGCCTGCATAACCCCTCTGCTCTCACAAAAAGCACAGACATTCATCTCTCGTCATTGTCAGGAGAGCTAACAGCACACAAGACTGCAAACCTGAAACTGAGAGACGATAGTCCAAACGGCACATTAACTGAATTACCGTTCTCTTGCTACAACTTGATTGGTTTAGACAAAACATAGTTATTTTCTCTTCCCACATTTTACATTACCAATGAGCAACACCAGCAGTAGGGGGGGGGGGGGGGGGGGAGTAGAGAACAATGTTGCAACAGCGCTAAAACATCCCCTCGAAGGTTGTACCCAAACACTCACAGATCCCTTTAACTCATCCTGATCACACTCCTCCTATTTTTTGCATATATGTAAGATTCAGGTACTCTTTAGTTTATTTACTGCAAAGTTCCAGAGTCTGGAACTTCAAGCTGAACTGCGCAGCCCTTTCTAAACTCCTGCTGTGCTTCTTCTGTTGCTGACGTTTTTATTTGAAAGCGGAACATAAACGAGATGCAAGTGTGCAGATGTGCACAGAATAAGAAATTTCATCAGGTGGCAATAAACAGATACTTACATACACTTAATAACAAGCTGCAATTAAAGTACTGTCTTATAAAGCAATGAATAATCCACTTTCAAACACTGCAGTCTGTAATACCTCTCACCTTTTGGCTTTAAGATGAATAAAAGGTTATTACAACCACCGTATGACTGCTGTCAAAAAGCCAAAATAAACATGATACAGTTGCTTGGCTTTCACTAACCTAACATAAATGCATTTCAAAGTGTTTGCATGCACAGACACTGCTGCTCATTGAAAATCAGAAATGTTTTCAGCAGCAGATGACAGTGATTGCCAGAAGACTTAACAGCTGTCTTTTTACAGGGTTTCATTAATTCCTTGGCTACACCACGGCACTGCAACGGAAAGTATTAGCGGTGCGAGAAGGTGGCACTCCTTTGTGCTGTACAAAGGACTACTGTTTTCATCTATAAATCTAGAGACTACTGATCTGTGCACGGAGATTATTCCCGTTTAAGCCAAGGATCAGCATCTTTCCAGCAGGAATTTGACTGCAGCATGTTTTATTGGCTTTTGCCAGATTTATCACGCTGCCGAAGGGAGGCACCAATACATATTTAAGTTTCTCGCTGATAGTGGAAACGAACAGTCAGAGAAAGGCAAATACCAACTGCCGAGAACTGAAGAGTAACTCTTTTTCGCCGCTCGCTATGTTAAACATTTATTTTACACGCTCTATCTCGGGCAAAGATGACCGCTCGGTGGCGGGGCTCTGCTCTCCAGCTGCTACCTGCCCGCCCAGCTCGGGCAAAGCCCAGCCGCTCCGCTCCCACCAAAGCCATCTCACTGCGGGGCATCGGACCCCACAGCCACGCACCCGCAGAGCGGGCTCTGAGCAAGAACACGGTGAGGTAAGGGTCAAACAATCCAAGGATAGAATCGTTAAGGTCGGAAAAGACCGCTAAAAGATCACTTAGTGCGCAGCTCCAGGGAACCCCTCCCGGCCCCGCCGTCATGGGAAAGGTGACTGCTAGCATGAAAGGACTCCATAAAAGTAATACCCATTGAAGTGTTTTAGGGAAGTTCGCTTCCGCACCAACTTAGGCGCTGCACAGGTAACGCTCCACACTCCTCCGGCTGCCCTTTGCGACCCAGCGCGCACTCCCAGCCCGGCGCACACACCACACACCGCCCGGCTCCAGCTCCGGGTTCCCGGCGGACCCCGCACCCTGCACGTCCCAACCGGATACACAGCGCGGCTCTACGGCCTCCATTCCTAACTGCCCTGCAGGGATCGCGCGGAAAGTTGACCTTTTTGGAGAAACAAATCGCTTCCCCTACGGTCTTCCGAGGAGACGGACGCGCTACCTCCACGCTGCTGCCGTGAGCTGGGATGGCCGCGACCGCCGTGCTGCCCCCGGCTCCATCATCCCACCCGCAGCCCCGCCACGATCCGAGCCCAGCCCGGCACCTGCCGCCGCTCCCCTCCCTATGCTCCTCACCCTCTGCGTTGCTCCCTCATGGCGGCAGCTGCTCGGTGGCGCCTCGGAGCCAGACACAGCGCTACCGCCCGGCCCCGCCGCCCAGCACCACTGCGGCCGCCCCGCCGGCGGGCGGGCGGGAGGCAGAGAGGGAGAGGGCGGTGCTCCCCGCGCCGAGCCGCGCTGCACCGCCCCGGCCCGCCCCCGCGGCGGAGGGGTCCCGCGGGGCTGAGGCGGACGTGGGCATGGCGATGGTTTCGTGCCCGCTTGCACCGGGGGCTGCTGCGGAGTTCGGGTCGCTGCTTCCCACCGAGAAGAGGGCCGGCGGGGCTGGTTCTAAGCTCCTACAATTCCTGAGCGCGAGGACGGGTGCCACGTTTCTCAGTATGAATTGTGCTTCACGCTGGGTGCGCAAATAAAAGCCAAAGACCTTCTCTTGGCATCACAAGCGTCTCCTATCCGTGTGGCCCGCCAACTCACATCTTCACGTCCTTCACTCATGGCAGCAGTGCTGGGTGAGGAGCAGGCCCTACCCACTGCTGGGCAGTTTTTCAGGTTTATGTTTGCTTCTCTCATGGTACAGCCACCCAAAAGGGTGCCTTTAAAACCTACAGGAACCCACAACATGGGGAAGATGAAAGCCTAGGCACATGGAAAATTCACCTCACTCATGTTCAAGGTGTTCAAGGCCAGGTTGGATGGGGCACTGGGCAACCTGATCTAGTAAAGGTGTATGTTTGGTGGCCCTGCTAGGCAGGGGGGTTGGAACTACATGATCCTTGAGGTCCCTTCCAACCAGGGTCATTATATGATTCTATGATTCTATGTTCACTGCCTTACCACAGCACTGCCCACAGGCTGCTCAATAAGCACGTACCCGGCTGGTTTCCACCAAGTATTCCAAGTATTAGGATATTTAGGGCTGTTCTTAAGGATTCAGGTACCTGAATTATCTGGCTTTAACAAAAGCCCAGCAGGGTTCAGGGGAGGCCCTCATGTTTTTCTGTTGATACAAGTGCAGGATGCTCAGGGATCAGCCCCAGCAATTGCGAAAGGCAAGAATGAAACCCAACAGAGCGAAATGTTAACTACTCATAGTTTCTTAACAACCTAATTTGCTTCAAAAGGTCAATGTCACAGCTTTTATTTATCTTGCATCTCCAACACTGCCCAAACAAAGCAAGAGAAACAGGATTCATCTTAGTGTGGGCAGACAGGGCACAACATCGGGCCTCTCTGTGTTACTATGTATGTCAGCTTTGAGGCAACTGAACCGGCTGACGGCTGTCAGTTGTTTTGATCAACAAACATTTCTTCTCCCATCTCCCGCTAAGTTTTAAGAAACAAGAGATCACTCTCTTCGCTTTAAAGTGTAATCTTTAGCGCATTAATTGGGAGGGACTTCACGATCCATTACGATAACGGCAGAGCAGCCTGCTTAATGTAGCAGGACCGGCTGTGGCTGGAAGCCTGAAGCTTCATAGAAAAAGCATTTTGCTTTCTTTCAAGAAATCTCTGGTCCTGATCCTCATAATACACATTCCTTCAATTTCTTACTGTTTCTAGAGCCGCCTGGTCAAGCTCTATGCTGCTATTACCGTGTTTGTCTTCTTTCCCACACAATAGTGCCAAGTAATAAGAATTTAAAAAACAGTCTGAAATTCTCATACTTTGCATAATCTTCTTTCTCCTTGAGTTACAAATAAGGTATTGTATTCAATTAGACTCACAGCAGGTGAAAACCCCAATTAGTGAATCCATTTTCTTGCCTTTTTTTTTCCCCTACCTTACACCCACGCACCACTTTTTTTTTTTTCCCTTGAACAATAAGGGGGAACTCTGAGTCATTCCTCAATTGAAAAGCAAATTAACCCTTTGATCTCCCAAATCAAACTATTACCCACTCAAGAACATCCAGAGGAAAACATGAGTGCTGAAAGATTAAAGGATTAAGGCCCATTGACTTTATAATTTGATTTTATATATATATATATATATAAAACCTATTTAATTCTGCTCGCTGTCTCGAAATTCACAAGAGATTTTAGCAACTTTTGACCTCGAGATTATACTTCTGCTGTACAACGCAAGCAATACCACTCTTATTCCAAATTACTTTTAAACGATTAATAATTTATTATGAAATGTAATTTGTTTGCAATGTAAACAGATACTGTCTTCAGGATTTTTAACTGAAGAAAGTCTATATGCCATACTTAATTTTAAGCCACTTAGCTGATAAAAAAAACAACAGTCATCTTCTGTAGAAAATAAAACAAGATTTCAGAACAAGCAGAATTTGAATTCCCCGTGGTGCTTTTCTTATCCGAGGACCATTTAGTCAATTTGGGCACCTACACAGAGAACTTAATCAGAACGGTGTTTATTTCTTATACTTTGTGCAGGGCTGTATCTGATCAAGGTGTCTGTCTCTTTAATATTTATCAGTTCCAGGTGCCTCAGGGGAAATCACAGCCCCCTGATAAAGGAGGGGTGATCTGCTTTCACTAATAGGATCTTATTCATAATTAAATACTAGCTGAGTGCATCTAAACTCGGGATTTTCAGGTAGTATGACTGCACTGCTTGCTGTCCAAATGCTGATGGCGTCTGTGCATCTGAAAATTCTCGTTTTCCAATCCTAATGCATTATTCTCAGAATTTTGTCACTTTTGTATGAGCAACGGACACAGAAACTTTAAAAATAGTAATACAAGCATAAAATAATCAATTCTCAAACACTATTGTTTGCATGGAAATCTTCTCAGGTTTTATGAAGGAGATAGCCATTAGCACCCCATCTCACAGACAGATAAGGAAGCAAAGGCAGAAATGAGTATGAGCTTGCCTAGAACTGCTGAGGGGGGCAGACCTAAGTTTGCTCATAAGGTTGGCACCTAATGAGTCAGAAAACTAAAGATATTTCTTTAGTTTTACTGTCCCTGAAAGTAAAGATACAACATTTTCCTATTAGCTAAGTTTTGTTCCTGCCATTCGGTGAAGCATGCAGTGTTCCTTGTATGCCTGGCTCTACTATTTCTCGGTTATCTGTGCAGTGGATTAGCGCGCACTAGCCTTGCGTATAAAAAGACATTGTGGTGCCCTGTGTTGGGCTGGCTAATCCGCTATGCTCTTTGAGCCTATTTTCTTTTTCTTGGTATAAATAAATACTAAGAATCACTTGGGATGGCACGATGACACTTTCCTGGATCATCTGTTTTAAATATGCTCCAAGGGCTGAAACCTCCAGGATTTCTTCTTTGTTCACTGATAGCCCTCTCAGACAAGCCAAGAAGAGAATACTGTTTTGGATAATGCTTTTTTGTTTTGTTTTGTTTTTGTCTGTTTGAACATTACTTCTGAAAGCAAATTAAAATACTGCAAATGCAATGCAGAAAATAGTTTTGAAAGTCTGCATTCATTTTCCCCCAAACTACCCTGTGAATTAAACACTTATTAGAACATTCACTGCTATGTATAATCAGTTATTTGCACCATGTGAGAGCTGAGGAGGGAGCATGCCATTTCCCATTCAGAGGGAAGCCCAGTTTGTGCCCTACATGAATGGAAATGAGGCAGGTGCTTCTTCTTCAACAGGGATTCTCCATCACACCATAAGACAGCTGTGTAATCACAGAATTCCTGAACCGTAGGGGTTGGAAGTGACCTCTGGAGATCATCTGATCCAACTCCCCTGCAAGTTCCCTAGATTAGGTTGCAAGGCCTGTGATTTATATTATAGAAATTAATCAAATTTATGTCACTCCAAATGTACCATGTACAAGTCATCCGTTTATATTTCTACCCAAGGAGTGATTGGATTTCAAAGCTTGATGGCTGGGATGTTCTTGCATCAGACAGAGTAGGAAAAATGTTCATAAATAAATAAATAAATAAATAAATAAATACACACACATACATATGTACATACATATGTAGTAACTGTTGCAGAGCTTGCAGCAATTTAATGCACAATATGGAATACTTTCCATACGCAGCGTGTGTAACAGGCTGACACGTACCTCCGCCTTCCTTCACTAATCTCCTTTGGGCTGAGCTTGCTTGTACTGTAGTAAAAACACCTGGCTAAAACAGAAGTTCTCAACACCCTGCAAGATGAGTGTCGCAGAGCCTTGGGAGCAGTCTGCATGTGGCTTATGTTACACCACACTGTTGATAGAATATGCATGATATGATGCCTATCATTTTAGGTGTACCAAATATACATATGAAATTTGTACTACTGAAATCTTGGAAAGATTAATTGGGAGAGAGTAAAACTGTTTTTTAGCTGGAAGTGGCAACATAGGCAGCTTGCAGTAGCAGAGCATTTGTTCAGTCCAGTGCCAGGTGTAGTACCCAGGTAAGGTTATATGCACTGTTGGATGTAGGTGGCAGCACATCCTGATTCCACTGGTGTTATGAGCTTCTCAGGTAAGCACCTGGACATACCAAAACCTCTTTTCTCCCCATCACAATCCAGGCTGGATGTGTCTCTGGGCAGCCTGGTCTGGTGGTTGGTGACCCTGTCTGTGGCAGGGGGACTGAAACTAGATGATCACTGTGGTCCTTTTCAACCCAGGCCATTCTATGATTCTGTGATTGTATCATGATTCCATGATTGTATCATGATTCCAAGCCACAATTAGTAAAGAAAATGAAGAAAGAAGCAGAACCCTTGCTCTTCTGAGATGGAAATGAACTGGAATGTGAAGAGTCATAAGAATGAGAAGATGAAGAAGCAAAATGCTGGCAAAATGTTAGATAAATAAAAGTATTTAAAAAACCTTCTGAAGTAAGGCTACCAAAAAGTTAACCAGAAAAAATGAAGAATGACACGCTAATCTTGACAATCTACAAGTAAGACTTTAGAAATAATAATTATACCTTTTCAAGTTACTGGTTTGAGGAACCTGAATTGACAAAATGGATGGCTGTTGTTTCAGTTCAGTTGTGAACAAATGAAAGCTAGCAAGGGTAAATTAAACAAAATGATGAAGGCAAACTCTATTTCATACTATCCTTTGCGTCCTCAGGTAGAAATAAATGACTGTCTTGCCTCCTGGGGGATTAACAAAGGATTCCATAAACTCTCTTTCTCACTAAGTCTCTTCTCTCCTCCAAATCTTTCTTTCCACACATAAAATTCTGTGTTGTGAACACAGAAGCTGGTTTCCCAGATCATGAACTTTTCTGTTTCCTGTCAGTGCACAGACTTCAGTTGCATGAAGCTTTCCTTCTTGCCAGCCTTCATCACTTAGAGACCAGAAATAGGTGATGTGATACAGATCACCATGCATTCCCGGTGACAGGGCTGCTTGCTAGCAGCTCCCTCGTCCAAAGTCGCCCACAGACAGCAAAGGAAAGGCCTGCATTCCTTTTACGCTAATTTACTTTTTGTTTGCATTCCATAAAATATTTATTTTTGACATTATCATCGAGCCTGTTTTTATGATTAAAATCATACAAACAAAAAAGTTTTTACTTCATTCATGACATTTTTCCAAAAAGGCCCTATGTAAATATTATCTTGAAGAGAAAAATATTCATTTTGTGGAAGAAAAAAAAAAAAAAAAAAAAAAGCCATTTAGATTACTCTGCAAGATTACCTACTGGGATATTGCAATGGTAAAACTGTGCTTAAGTATGCAAAGAGGACAGTGAAAATCTATTGCATTTTATGACAGCTGCAAGCAAGCAAATTTCCAATCAGGAAACCAGGCAAACATTACAGCTTTGAATTACTGCATGCATTTTTCGTGTCTGTATTTCAGCTCTAGATGTCTTGCAGCATTCTCATAGATCATGTAACATCTGTTGCTTTAAAATATACTTTGAAGCTGTCATAACTACCATATCATTTACTCAATGATTATAATGTAATATACATAACATTTTAATGTATTATTCTAACAAGATGTCCTGCCTGCCTTTTACATACACACTAGACTTTTCCAACATCTTCCCAAGCATGTTGAGCTTGCTGACCTCAGCAGATATGAAAAGGTCAAGAGCTGTTCCTAACTTTTTCTTAGGGATCACACAGAGTCGTGATGAGATGAAGGGAGAATTCTCTCTCCCTGTTCATTAAACTTGGGTTGATTTTGTTTCTAGACCAGAAAGGCTTTACCTTCTGTACTACATAAGCAAAGCTCACTTTTCCTGAACGGCATGACTGCTCTGCTCTCTATTCCTAAATGTCCAACATGGGTTCAGAAATCAGGGAAAGCATAGCACTGCACTGGAGGAAAAGCCAGCCTACAGAAGCTGATGGAAGGTGAGAGCAGCTCTACCTAACCAGCCGCACCAGTAAATTCATCCAGACCTACTTCTTCATCTGATTCAGGTGATGCTTCACAGAGTTTAGCTGCATAGAAATGCAGCTTCATATTAAAGTTATGCAACTATTCCCAAACTGAGGTCAAACCTTCAAACAGCAGAAAAGTAAAAGCTTCTCGTCTGACATTTCTGTAATGAAAACTTTTAAATTTCTTCCCAAAACAATAATCTATGACAAAACGTGCTTCTCTTTAATTCAGTTTGACTGCAACATGAGGCAATTGTTCATACAGCTCTGACAGTCTATGCTCTCTCTAATGGCAGCTAGTAATACTCTCATCTTGTCCATGCCAAAGAGTGAAAATTAATGTTTATATATATGCTCATTTGAAACAAGCATGGACATACAGACCTATGTCAGCAAGTACTTCAGAGACAGATGACTGAGCACCAGCCACCGTGGAGCCATGTCCTAGGTCACAGATATTAGCTTATCCTAATTGAATCTAAATGTATGTTAGCACTTAAATACTACAGTAAAGACAGATACAGAGAAATTTTAAAGTAAGATAGAAATTATTTCATGGAATCCTAGAATGGTTTGGACTGGGAGAGGCCTTACAGGTCATCTAGTTCTAACTGCCCTGACACTGGGGGTTAGATATTCCATAGCTAAGAGCAAGAAAAGCATTTTAGTCCTCTCAGCTTTTGTATGCAGGT
This sequence comes from Excalfactoria chinensis, assembly GCF_039878825.1. NCBI lineage: Eukaryota > Metazoa > Chordata > Aves > Galliformes > Phasianidae > Excalfactoria > Excalfactoria chinensis. Next base: position 109,394,337 of record NC_092825.1, on the reverse strand, counting down.
ATCTTTGTGTAGCTCCTTACAACATGTGAGTTGGCAGTTAATGCAGGACACAATCCTGTGGCTGCTATCTGATGATAAGTTAAGACTCTTGCTAGACTATTTCACAGTTTGAACTAGATGTTTAATGATGAGAATGTATTTAATAGAACTCAATGACTTGGTTTACTTTCAGTATTTCATGAGTTTGAATTCAGCAAAACTTCTCAAAAGGCTTCCAATAAACTGTGATTTCATCACAGAATTTCACAGAATTTTTCAGGTTGGAAAAGACCTAGAAGATCATCTAGTCCAACCATTACCAATACTTCCCAGCTAAACCATATTCCTCAACGCAACATACAAACTATGACTAAAGGAACACAGATGACCTTTAGGATCTACAGTAATCCACTATCAGGTCAAGGAGAACAGTGACTCTGTGGAGCTCAAAATCAGCCAGAATACATTAACGCTCTCTATACTGAACATTATCCTCATTGAGCAAATTAAACAAATCAGTAATTTGGATTTGGAATTATTTTCTTTATCTTTAAGAAACAAAAGTACCATCTACATCCTGATTATTTTGTACAGTTCTAAAATACAAAGAGGAAGAACCTTGTTTATGATCTGTATTAACATGCTTGGACCCCTGTAGCTACAAACCCAAAGGAACTATCCTTTGAATAAGTCAAACTACAATTCTACTATATCATGTTCAGTTTTTTCTAAAATAGTCCAGACTGAAACAAAAAACTCTCTTGTTAGGCCTAAGTGCAGTAATCTGTCTTCATCATCTTCTTTTTCACTTGCTACACTATGCCAGATTATTTTAAAAGTTCAGTTTACCTAACTTCATACCTGTCAGAAACTTACAACAGTTTTCATTACCTCCATCCATTACTCTTAACCAAAATGTTTCCATATGTGTATATGCAGAGTATTCACAGGATATAAGCCATCGGTGTATTTCATACTGTCCATTCGGACTACTGCTATCCTTTATGCTAGCATTAATTCAACAGGCATAGATAACATAACCCACTGTGTGGAAGACAATCTTCTGAATGTCTTCAGGTCAGATCACCTGAATTCACACTTCCTGTTATAGAAAACGTTACAAGTGTTTGAACATTCATTCTTAATTCATTCAAGACCACAGAATCACAGAATGACTTGGGTTGAAAAGGACCACAATGATCATCTAGTTTCAACCACCCTGCTATGTGCAGGGCTGCCAACCATCAGACCAGGCTGCCCAGAGCCACATCCAGCCTGGCCTTGAATGCCTCCAGGGGTGGAGCATCCACAACTTCCTTGGGCAACCTGTACCAGTGCATCACCACCCTCTGAGTGAAAAACCTCCTCCTAATATCTAACCTAAACCTCCCCTGCCTAATTTTAAAACTATTCCCCCTTGTCCTACCACCATCCACTCTTGTAAACAGCCATTCCCCCTCCTGTTTATACACTCTCTTCAACTATTGGAAAGCCACAGTGAGGTCTCCATGGAGTCTTCTCCAAGCTAAACAAGCCCGGTTCCCCCAACCTTCCCTCACAGGAGAGGTGCTCCAGCCCTCTGATCATCTTAGTGGCCCTCCTCTGGATAACAAATCAATCTGTCACATTAAGGAAGTATTATGTCTTTTGTGTTTTTGTTTTTTTAATTATCATTGTTCTCTTGACACAAATCATTTTCCTTTAGTTACTATCAGCAGCTCTGACTCACGGTTGCCAGCTTTAGAAAGAAATGTGATTCTGCTAGCAATTATCGCCACTTAGTTAAATGACTTTACACTAATATGCATGAGACCAGGGAAAGTAAAGCAAAGATGTTCACTTGATCTTCTACATAAACACTGGGTTAAGATATGATGTCTAGATACTTTTTTACTGTAGAAATAAAAGCCATTTTTTCTTATGAACATTGCACTTTTTAATCAGTAATCAAAAATGAACATTTTGTTACTTTTCCATAGATTTGTTGCTGCAGTTGGTCTTATTTCTCATTCTTAAAATTCTGTGTTCATTGTTTCTCAAATTATTATCCTTCCACCCAGTTCCTTCAATTTGTTCTGTTTTTAGGGTAACTAACAGAGCAAATAATTTATTAAGGATAAAAATAATTTTGCAAAGATTTACTGATGCTGACAGCCTATGAACTTTGCCAAATGGAGCCCAAGCAGGGAGTAAAGGATTAGAGCCTATCTAATCCACTGGTTTATCAAATCATTGCATTTAATACAGAACTAAAACCTTTGGAGACTTTTATTTTTAGCAGCTTGCCATACTGCTTATTTATTTGGCTTTATTCTAAGAATTACAATTTGGAAGTCAAAGAGAAGACAGATTTCTTGTTTGAAAGATATCATCATTAAAAGGCTTCTATCCCTTACACAACTGAATATCATTTTTTTTTTTTGACTCTGTGTGATATCATTATTTTTTTTCCTGATAATTTCTCTCATAAACATTACATTTTACTGAAGCATTTAATTTAAAATTTTAACAGGGATTAAATGCAATGAAATCAATCATTTAGTGATGATAGTGCACTCTGTTGGGTAAGAGATGAAGAAAGTGATTTGTTTTGATAGCTGTTTCCACGTTAACTTTGTTCATGATGCTTATAGTAATCTGGAGAAAAATAAAGCCAGTGGCACTATATTTACACTGTCATTTAATCGAATGATTAAGTCTATGAAACAGGCGAGAGTGATCAGCTCTCTAAATCTGACAGTAATTTGGTTATGTTGACTTTCTAGTGGCACATTCTTTTACATCTACACTGCTATGTATGTCTGCCATGAGAGTAACAGCCACCTCCATGTCTGAATTTCACACAGTGGCCCTTTTTTTGTATTGCTGAAAGCTGGACCGTTCTCAAATAGAGCAACCATGGTACTGCTCTGATTCCTGGTTAGTACTGCTGTGGACCTAAGGCATGACATATTCTTCTCAAATGGTTTGACCCACTGTAATAGTAGTTGTGGCCTGGAAGAGGAGTAACTTTATGAAACTCATCTGACTTGTTCCTGCAGAATAAATTCATCACGTTCAGTGGCCAATAAAATCTCCTTCTGCTGGGGGAACTAGGAGAGTTCTAGAAAAAAACCCTGTGATTTTAATGCCATGCAGAAGAATATAGGCATGAAAACTTTGCTGGTCCAGATTCCCTAGTTTTCTTGATGACCCCACCATAGCAATCAGGTGGTAAGCAAATTGATTATCTTTAGGTATTCATCTCTACCCAGAAATGACTTGACAAAACAACTGACTCCTGGGCAATGAGGTCACTTACTATTATGAAATCACATTCCCTAGTAAAGAGTGCTGCATGCTCTATGTGCACTTTCCAAAGTTTGAAGCAGTCAAACTGTCTAGGGAAAAACAACTGTTGTGTCCATCACAAAACTTCGTAAGCTGGCGCATTTGTTATCAGAGTTTACTGAATTCAAGAAGCAGTGCCAGAGCATACCAGAAGAGAATCTGGACTCTGATAGCTTTTCTATCTAAAGCTTTCATTATATACAAATGAATGCTCTTGGTAGAACTTTTATAAAAGAAACTGGAAAAAGGTAGGACACAATGAATACTTGTTTGTTCTTTTGGGCTAATGTGTATTTGTGTAGACTACAGCATTTCACCAAGTATGTGAACTGCAAAAAATAATAGCATTCATTAACAATCCCATAAAGCCTTTTAGTGTATCTCTTAGTGTACTGAGCTGAATTTTAACTCTACACAAAATTTGGCTCAGTTCCTTAGTAGGTAAAGGTTGTTCTGATATTGCTAGGTGATACCATTCTCTGACTTCTCCTCCGACAGTTGGGTGCATTTTTAATTTCTTGGGGTTTTTTTGTTCCCAAATGGGCACAGTTTATATTAATTCCTGTCAACAATCTCAACATTTAAAGAAGACAGTTTTTGTTTACTTAATTTTGGTCATAATGCTGAAATTATGTCTCTCAACCTTACTTTCTTGTGTAATTTGCAGTTAAGAGGGTAATTTAAAACTATATACAGAATACTTCACTCTAACTGCATTTTCCATCAATCAGTGTCATAACCCAAGGATCACCTGGTCAGTCTCTTACGCTCTGTGAGGTAGAAAAAGTAAATAAATGAAGAACTGATACAACTTTTGCTGGCCAGTGAATAAGATAAAGGTGGATACAGAGGCAGTGGGTACAGAGTATAATAGCTTCCACCTGGTGTATCATCTGTCTACTGCTAGATATGTTGAAATAAATAAATGATCAAAAAATAATCTTATTAAAAGAAAGATCAACAAAGTCAGGATGATTTTGGAAATTGAATCAGAGTTTGCAACACAAGTGATATGAAAGGTGAAATATGATTAAAATGCAGAATCTTATTTATTATACATTAGGTAGATCAAAGCTTTGCAGTGATAACAAGGCAGTGACTAGGTGTTGCCACCTGTTTGGTCTCACTTGCAATGGAAGTCTGTTAGGTGCAGCTGCATTAAAGAATGGCACTGTGGGTGACACTTATGAACAGCTTGCATTAAAACACCAAGATAATTCTTATTTTGCTGGGCAGATTTACTCATCTATTCACCAACAGAAATGTTACTTTTTTAATAAACAGAAAAAATGGAAATTCTTTTTATTTCAGGAAAGTTTCTGAACCAGCTGTCAGAAACTAAAGGTAAATTCTCTTACCGAGACACATCACATACTTCTTTGACACAGTGGCTAAAAGACCTGAAGATTGTAAAATTAGAATACATTTCCACTGTGGTTTTGGAGAGAATGCTGAGCCTTGCAGCAGGCTGAGCTCAGAGAGGAGAGACTGTGGCAAGCAAATTATCTAGGGAAATAAAATTTGGAAAGCGGGGCAGGAAGCAGCTTTCTGAAATATTTTAGATTTATATATATATATATATTGGTCTCTTTTGTTTAACTTCTCTAAAAAAGGAAAGCTGTGATTTAAGGAAAGCATGTCAGTGGGAGAATCTAGCAGAGAGAACTCAGGAAAGCTGAAAAGATGTGAGATGCAACAAGACCAGTCAGGGCAAGGCAGCGATGAGCTGTGTGTGTCCTTGCAACTTGCTGCAGAACTGGCAAGACAGATGCGCAGAATTTGCAGTCTGCAGGGGCCAGAGCACCATTAGGATCTCAGGACTTTAAGTGAATATTGGGAGGAGATAAACTTACATACAACTGAAAGAAAAAGGAGGAGTGAGCAAAGATTCAGAAATACCCATTTAAAACATCAGCAGAAAATTAATTTGGGTTTATAATACCTGGAAAAAAATGTTGGTAAGTACTTTAAAACCACATATACCAAAGGAGAATAGTTTGGAAGGTCTCTGGATGTTATTAAATATATGCACCAAATACACTGACCTAAGCCAATGTTAGGGACCAGTATAGGAGAAAGGAAATGCACTGCCTGAATCCATCCAAACATGATGACTACTGAGGGGACTGCACAGTGTGTGCCTACCATAGGCAAGCTTAATAAAGGATTCACACCGACAGGCTCTTTTCCGCTCCTTATTTCTAGAACAGTGGACAAATGCCCCAGAGCAAAGTACTGATCAGAGTATTGCACTTGATTTAGTCAAGAGAAAACTGTACAGATACAGATTCACGTTTTGCCAGCAGCGAATGTTTATTCTACAGTACTTTGGGCAGTGATGTGAGAAACTATGATACACAAGAGGAAATGCTGAGAGCCAGATTCTGATTTCTTTTATGCTTCTAAAAGTAAGAGGCAACTTTGCTGAAATCAATGAGCATATCTTTCAATTCAAGCAAGCTGCTTTTGGCAATGGAACTAAAACTTGATTTCCAAACTTCTGACGCTTAAGTCTGAAAGGAGCCTAATAAGACCCCATCATAACTCAGCAGGCTCTTCTGCTCATCTCAGGTTGCTAGAGTGCAAATAAATGTTTGTTTCCTCCTCCAATTGCAATTGAGTGAAGAAATCATAGCATCTGCAAGCAAACACTAATATGCAGTGACCCTAACGGCATGGCTTTCATTACTTTTGTGTCATAGCAGAGTTAAAATGGAGCAAAAGCAGATGAACCATTAACGTGAAGGTCAAATGGTCAAACATGAAGAAATAGAAATAAAAAGAAATAGAACTGTCTCCAATTAATATCTGCTAAGCATTTTACATTGCTTGGTAATATTACAGCAGTATTAAAAGAATAAACACTTCCACTAACAGGCAGCAATTAAAAGAAAAAATGAAGCTGAGTGCACCTATGTCCAAAAAGACAATCTCTTGGTGTTTTTCATTTGTGCCTATAGTGATGGTTTATGTCAAAATAGCTCAGCTCAAAAGGCAGAAGTTCGAACCAGTATTTAAAATTGTGGTGAAATCATGCATAAAAGACTTTTGGGAGTCAGGTTTTTAACCTCTCAATTTCAGGTGCCGCTTCACTAAGCTGAAGTATAGGGATGAAATATGCTCTTTGACAACTGGGTTCAATTGACTAAAATACTTTCAATAGCAGAATGAAATTTCCTTCTAAAAACTGAAGTAGAATTTCAAGATACCTTTATTCCAGAACTTGTTTCTGTTTGGTTGGTTTTTATTCCTGTAGTCACTGATATTTCCAGTCTCCACTACAAATTCGTATTACACTCAGGAAAACAGCCACAGACTACTTACTTCTATTCTCCAGTGTTTCCAGAAGCTGAAGCTGAGTACAATTTGAAGATTAATGTGTGAAACAGAAAATTGAGAATATCTGCTTATTTATTCTTCCAGAGTTCAGTATTTAGAAGGGGAATCTGCAGACAGTATGGCATATCTGAAATCCATACTCATGGAACAGCATGATTCTGTGATCTCCTTATGTAGAGCAAACTTAGAAACATCTTTAATGAAGAACAGCTTCAGTAGCTTTTTCAAGGATGCACTTAGGTAAATAGAGGATGTAAGCTTATATTTTTGGAAATGCAGTTTACTCATTTTTATAAGCAAGAAACTGGCAATTTCCTCTCATTTGCCACAACACCATGCAAGCGTCTGACTTTGAATGAAAGAAGTCTGGAATGGAAAATAGTAATCTGTCACTGATCATTCCCAGACACGGTCTCTCTCTGCCTGTAATTATTACAGTAAACAAGGCTGTAAAACCCTTGCACTTTCGGTAAATCTTTCTAATGACATTATAGTTCAGTGTTTGCAAAGAAGTAATAATTTTAAAAGACCTCCAAAGATGATTTTTTTTTAAACGTACGGTGCTTGTATGATGGTTAAAAGATTCAGCACTGCAAGAAACTATGATTGGACTTATCCAACGTAGCCAGATTTATACAGAAGCTCGCTTAGAGAGAATGCTGAGATCTAAATGAAGACTGAATCATAGGTTCAGTGAAAATTATTCAGTTTTTACAATGCTCCACTTCACCACTGAATGTAGCTAAGATTAAATGGCAAAATTCTGCAAAATATTACAGTTCACTAAGTATGTATCTTCAATGCAATAAGGCATGGAAATTTAAGAGAGGAAACGAACTTTCTGATCTCCAGAAAGCATCTGACAGGCAGCAAAGAAGGAAAAAAGTAGAGAGAATCAGCAAAGGTGAAAAGTTGACTTGACCTAGCAAAAAGGTGCTTGTGTAAAAGAAAGACAATGAGTAATGGAGCAAATTAAGCTGTATGGATGTATTTCAGAATGTCTGAGTATGGCAACCCCCTTCTATGTTAAACCTCTCCAAATGGCAAGCACTGAACATCCTTGGTTAACCCACCATGGGCAACTGCCCATGTTAGTATCCTGTGAGCAGTTTTCCTCAAGTATTTTCACCACTTTTAAAGGTGTTCCATTTCTGCAGGTTCCACAAGCTGAAAGATTAACCAGTGCTACAAGGGCAGATACTAGCAAATCATTGTATAAAAATGTGTCCCATTTTACTACAATGAAGGAATATCTTTAATGGAATGGATTATACCCCCTAGCTTTTGCAATACAACGAAGTATGTTTACTCGTTAAAGACTGTTCTGTGCAAAAATCTGCAAGAGGAAGTATTTTAGAAAGAAGAAAGAAAAAACCATCCAGTGCCAAATTAAAACCCAGAGACATAATGCTAGAGAACATTTAGTTACTTCTAATCTGTGCTTGTTACTGATGAGCCAGGGTGCAGCAAATTAAAACAGCAGTCCTCCTACTGACCTCACCCTGCTCATCGTCTACTTTCTTTAATGTCTTTCCCTTGCTTCTCTTTTCTGACTCCTTCCTCTCTCTTTATCCACAAAATATTTGTTTCCATAGCCCAATTGTTGTTTCTCCTTCAGGGATTGCAGTGCTCTTCCTTGAACAAGACGTATGACAACAGAATGCCTCAGGGAGCATTGAGGAGACATGGCACTAACCAGTTTCTCAAAGTGCAAAATACGGCCGCAGCAGGCTAACAGACATGGCCTCAGACCACAAAGGACATCAGAGTATGCTCATGACCTATCTTGGTCTCCCTTAAGGGGAGAATTCTTCTCTCCCCTTCTAAACTGTGTGAGACATGTTCATACTGGAATGCTGTTTCACTAGAGGTGATGTATGTACTTACATTTCAGTTCCTGAAAGAAAAAAGACAGAGATGGCACAATTTAAACACCAGTACAGCACAGAGCAGATGCACGCTCCACTGAATGGGGCACTGCCCATGTTTCACCGTGCACGCATCTTTGACAGATTCTCAGCAGAATCTGTTACTTAGTACAGATTCTTGAGTAGAAGTGACAGACTTCATATAAAACTGCACTGTTCAGCAGCAGGCTGGCAATGAATAAATGTTGCTCAAGAGGCAATACATACACAGCTGTAGAGATCATGAAATTCATTCTCTGTCTTGCAATATAAATACCTCAAAAAAGTGGGAAATTCTAGACAAGGGACATTCAAATGAATATAAAAATTTTACCTGAAATATATGAGTTTGAGCACCTTTGCTATTTATGAATGACAAGTAAAGAAAAATCTTTTTATGGAAACAAAAGCACAACAAAACATTTGCTGTTGCCCTGAATACTAATGATGGAAGACTGTTGCTATGGTGATGCTAATTTTAACGCTCTTGCCTGTGGACTTCATATGAACTGCCCGTTTTAACTTTTGCAAATGTCATTTACAAAATGAAAACCCATTAATGACTGGCGAGGGCACAATGTTCCACTTTAATTAGAATAATAAGGAATGCTGATGCACAAAGTACAGGTTTGTGAATTGCTACAAAGCCCACACTGTCAAAATTAATTACCACTGATGAGGATTTTATTCTTTTTTTTTCTTTTTCTTTTTTTCTGAAGGAGGCTTTAGAATAAGACAACCATAGCTTGACTTGGAAATGAAAGCAGGCTTTCCTTTTAACATCAAGGTGGAATAAAGAAGTTTGCAAGACCAACAGTACATAAAGGGGTGCAGCACAGCTTAGAATTGTGACTGAGCCAAACAAGTAAGCAAGTACTCTTTTCAGTAATGGGAAAGTACAAGTGCCAATGTTCCTGGGAAAAAATAGTTTTCAGAGAAGTACCTGTTCTCAAACCGGTCAGGATTTGGAAAATGGAGTTTGTGTTTTTAGAGGGTTTAAAAGCACAAGTTGAGGACCAGTAAATGAGTGTGTGCTACAATATGACTCTGATTTGTGTTGGTAACTTGCTCTTTACCAAGTGCTGGGTCAAACAGATGATGTTTAAGGAAAAAAAAAAAAAAAAAAAAGAAAGAAAGAAACATACACAGCAGCAGTAAATCCCTTTTGTCAAGCTCAAATCATGAGTGTACACTACTCATGAGAGGGGAAAAAAACTGCAACTACCATTTCTGTTTCTGAGGAAATGTCTGAGATTATAAAGTAGTTACTGTGCTGATAAGGCCATTTCAGTAGGACTGACTGCAATGAGGAAAGCATACTGCAATGAAAAACATCACAGGCAGCTGCTAAGAGTACGTTATTCAAACTAATTGTTATTATTAAATATCTCCATTGTACATAGTACCGCCTAGAGAACTGAATTTAGAGTTGAGATCCATTGTATTGCATGCTGTACGAACATAAAGAAAACTTTCTTTTGTGAAGAACAGAGCTGTGAAGAACTTGATTCACCTTTAGGCTAAGGCCCAGTTTCAGTGCTAGGTCACTGGAAATGGGGCTTGTGTGATGAAGAATAGCTGCTAAAACAGTTATCATCTAAATTCCCATTTCTGACAGCTTCTATCAGTGAATAGTCAAAACCTTTCTTCTGGCAGCACTGGTATGGAATTCACTCTCAGTTTACCACCGCTCTTTTGCTCTGGTTTAAAATAAGTTGGTTAGTTCTGCCACTGATTTTTTGGCTACCATAAAAGCTACTGATCCTGCATACAGCTAAGTACTCAGATATGCTCAAATTTGTTTGCATTACACAGAAGTACAGGAAAAAATTACAGAGATTGCTGAGAATAGATATGTCTAATGACTTTGATCTCAAGTGTAAGCTTTCTTGCTAGGAGTGTATTTAGTCAGGACTTGTTTTCCTCTTGCTGCTCAGAGGAATAACTGGACAAGTACTGAAGACCATTCTCATCAAAGACCTGCAAATATCCAGCACTTGTTTCAATGGGGCACTATGTTGGAAATGTGAATGTCCACAACTGATTATAATTTTTTGCCTATGTTCATCAATATGCTTGGTGTACAGCCATACATACTGTGCTGGACAGCCATAATGCCTCCCACTACTCTTGAGTTAAAGGCTCAAGCCTAATTTCTGCAATACCTTGTCCAATGGTGTGTTATTTCAGAACAAGAAGGGACAGAAAGACCATATTCTGCTCAGGAAAAGCTGTAGCACGAGCTGGAATTTGGAGTGAGCCAGAAGCAAACAGCATTTAACAAACAGGGAACCAGTGTGTGTTAACAAACCGACACTGTAAACTAAGTTGGGCAGCTTCCCAGTACTGTGAGACTACAAAGCTTTAGCTTAATGGAATTTATCTGAAACAGAGAAAAGCATCTGAGACAAATGTCTTCCATAAAATGGCTACTAACCATTCTTAGGAAGACAAGAGAGGTGTTTCTGGCAATGTCATTCCCTCCAGCACTGACGTGCAAAGAATTGAAAGGACTTTAAGATAATTGAGCTTGACAGTGTTGAGGATCCAGACTACATCAGTTTCCATCAAGACAGGACAGACATCTGGGAAAGAAAGAAAGTATTTCTGCTGTTGTTTAAATTTCTCTGTTAATCCAAGTGAACAGACAGAATGTAGAAAGTGTCTGACTTTTGTGCAGAGGTACAGCAAGATGGATACTCCAAGGCATACTCTGAGGTTAGGTGATGGAGAGGGAAACAGTGCCACAAAAATGTCTCAGTTTGTATTCCATATTTTGTCATATATGCAGCAAAATACTCTGGGCTATTTTAATTCATCTTATGAGTATTGTTAATCCAGTGAACACGGTGCTTTTTAATTAGTAAGTAATGGCTGAGTCTGAGTAGATTACTGCTCATCTGAGTGACTGAGTACCAGCTAAAAATCTTTGTGAGGAATATGCCAGTTTTAAATAGAAATCAGAAAAATACACTTATTTGGTGCCAGAAAAGGAAATAAAATATTTAAAGGATAAGCAACACTAAATGTCTAAGTAGGCATAAAATGCATGTAGGGGGCCAAAAGGATAGCTGACAGAGGCAGTAAAACATTGTGTAAAATAACTAAAATAAACTTCAACAAAGAAGCCTAGATATTTAAGAAAAATTATCTAGTTTGGTCTTTTTGAGCTTAGGACTTAGTAATTCAATGGGGCATGCCATAAAGAAAATGAAAAAAACAAACAACAGTACAACAGTAATTAATGATTTGCACGTAGAAGTTAACAGCACAACTAAATGAAATGGACATGAAATGAAATGACATGAAATGAATGGGGTTGCTATTAAGATACGCACAAGGAATGAAGACTGAAAACAGCGCTAAGAGAAAGTAAGATAAAGAGGGTGATGGGCTGGAGGCAGATGACCAGTAGGAGGACAGACTGCAAAGAGTTCATTAGAAGGCACGAGAAAGATGCAGAAAAAGTGAAGGGTAAATTATTACAAGGGAAATTCTGAAAACAAGCCAAGAGAAAACAAAAAGGACAGCGGGAAGATGGTTTGCTTAAAGTGGTGGAATGACCTAGAAGAATACAAACACTGAAAAGATTCTTGGATCTAGGCAACAGGAAACTGTTAGTGACCTCGTAAAGAACGGTTATAGTGGGAAAAAAAAAGGCTACAGAAGCTAGAAGAGACTGGGCAGGAAGAAAAATGTGGACTAGCAATAGACACAAATTCCAGGAAAGAAGAGGGCAATGTTCTGGATGTTGAACAGTGTCAGAAAAGACATCTGTTTTATCAAGGACAGTGCTACAGATTTTCATTCAAATAAAGAAGCAGCAGATAAACTTCAAAGAAAATACTAAAAAAAAATAAAAATAATAAGTCTTAAAGAAGATGTTTTTACATTCTCTGGCATCTAAAGGGCTGAAAACATTAAGCAAATAGACTTGTTCTCCAACATTCAGTTTTTGATGTCTTAACTGTCATTTTTTTTTTTTTTTTTTAATATATTGTCTATAAGTGATCAAGAAACATGCTATGAACTCAAGGGAAATTTGTTTCACATAAGAATCTTCTCTTTCAAACAAGCAATGATTTTATACCTTATTTCCACCATTGGTACAAGTCCTTATTCCTGAGCTTTTACTACTGTACATTAGTACATTTGACACACGTTTTCCTTTGTCATGGACAGGTCATATGCCAACCTTCATTGGTTGGACATGCTTTTCCATCAGCTCTGAAGGTACTGAATATGACTGTCACTTAGAGCCTGCTTTTTTTTTTTTTTTTTTTTTTTTTGCGTGTGTGCGCTTCACATCAAAGAAAATTATTAAAATCACAAAATTTTTATTTACAAAATACAAAATAAAAATACAAGCTCTCTGTACTGATTGAGAGCATTATTGTGGGCTTCAGGTTTTTCTTTTTTACTGTGTTTAATTTCAGAATGAATTTTTAATGAATTTGAGTTCTTACAACTGAATATCAGTCCTGCCTTGTGAAAGCAAACTTTTAACGTGACAACTTTTTCATAGTCAAGATTCTGCAAAACACGACAATAAAAATAATTGAACATGGTTGCTATAGCTAAAAGCTGATAAATACACGGAAAAGTGTTTCATATTAGGACTTAAGTTTCTCATTTTCTAATGAAATTTCTTTCCAGTGATAATGGAAACTGCAACATGACTGCAGCTGGTGATAAAATGGTAACAAAACAAAATGAAATACAAATTAATGAGCCCAGGCATTCCTAGCAAACATGATTAAAAAACCCTTAATTGATACAAATCTTACTTTCAACACTTTTCAGATTGTTCCTTAAATTCTTGGGCAGAGGTAGTCTAAGGATGCATATATGTGCATTTAACATGCTATTTTAATCTTAAGATTCCTAAAAAATTTGCATTTTTAAACCTCTTAGTGAAGTTTCAGTTGATGGGAAGATCTGCCTATGAGTTTGCTCCACACTGTTATTATTTATACTGTTATAGCTGAAAATGAACTATACAGAAAGTTCCTGAGGGGCATTTATAGTCCTCTCTCTGGCTGATGTTGCTGTTGTTAGTACCTAGCAATATCTGCACTTGCTTTAACTTTTTGTGCATTTTATAGAAGATGGGTAGGTAAGGCCAGCCAACAAAGTTTCCATCGATTAAGTCCTTATTAACAATAAATGCAATTAAGCAGACTTAAATTGAAGATGAAATCTTAGAATCATAGAATTACTCAGGTTGGAAAGGACCTCAAAGATCATCAAGTCCTACTGCAGTCTAACCACAGTACCCTAACTCTAACAACCCTCTGCTAAATCATATCTCTGAACACCACATACAATAGCAGATAAAAGTCACTGATCTGTGAGGACATATAAAGCTTCTGATTTTCTAATGAAGGTGCAGCTATCCTGTGTTTCAACATGAAGGAAAATCTCTTAGTTTTTTTGTCACATTCTTTATAATGTTACAATATCCATTAGATTATATATATCACCTTATAGCACACCACCAAGATGGCAGATATCAGATTGGAAAATACTGACTGGAATGAAAGCTTATTTTAGTGTTTCATTATTTTCTTACAATTTTAAACCTTGCTTTTTATTTGCCTTCCTCATATCTGTTTATTACATATTTTCAGCTCACAGCAGCAGAAATAGCGAGAACAATAACACGTTTGCATTACTATGTACTCTTTCACTCCTGTATTCTAGAAATGTTTATGGGATATTTTCTGATGGAAAGGAATAATGAACATTTTTTAATGATGAATGAAGTATTACACCCATGGCCCAAACACACATTCTCTGGTGCATGATTAAAATTTTAAATACAACAATGGTGTTTCATATTTGTCCTATAGCCATGCTATATGCTATTATGAAATCATCTGTTCCCAAGCCAAACACAGCAGATTTCCAAACATTAATGCTTTATCTTCATTTCCCTAGCATTTTTTTTTCCATGCTTCTCACAGGATGTTGTGATCCTCATAACATTTTCCTTAGCAGTACAGCTTTTAAACAAAAATGCAGTCAAATGTATTTAAAGCAAAGCAAGGTAAGAAACATCTTTGCTCTGCCGTAGTGGGCTAGTTATTTAAAGCCACTTTTTCAACTTGTGCATTCAATTAATATAAAGTTATCTAGCAAACATCTAAATTCACAACACCCTAATGTGACCAAATTACTGTGGTTCTAGATACTTGCATATTTTTTCTTCACAAAAGTTCTAGTGTGAATGTTAATCCCCCCGCATCCACTTCATTAACATCATAATTTATCTGTTCACATTATAAAATATGAAACATGCAAGTGAAGAATAAAACATAAACAAAAGACTTCTGCAAAGGTTTTCAGCAACCCTCATTCATAGTAATTTAGTGCTGTGCTAAATGAGCTTGCACCTCCTCAAAGTCCCCAACCTGACTTTTACAAACAACATTTATGCAAATTTAGGCCCTTTTGGAAAAGAAGAATGAAGACTGAGATACACAAACTGCTGCTAGGCAGCAAAGTTTGTCCTTTCCTCCACACACTACTCAGTAGGCTGTTGACACCATTTGGTGATTGTGCTAGGTACACAGAGTGCTGCTTGATAATGGTTTTCTGTTGTGTTGTACTTATAAATGAGATTATGGTGCAGTTTCCATGGAAAGAGAATGAATGTTTGTCTCATCAAAAGTGCTTCTAAGAAAAACAATTTTTTCAGAGATGTTGTGATACATTTTTTTTTTTATGGTTAGTTTTCCTTAAATTATGTAGGCACAGATTTCCTAATATAAAAATGTATCTGATGAATAATTGAAATTCAAAGCAAATACGTAGCGTGCAAAAGGCTGCCAAGCCTATAGATCATATTTGAAAGTGTAATTTATCTCAGAAGGTTCAAATTTTTTTAATCAGAAAATCAGAAGCAAGAAAATGAATATAGATGATTTGATTATTCCTAACTTATTGGTTAGACTCTAAGTATTCTTTACTTAGTGAAGAATCTTTAGTTAAGATCCAATCTTGCCAATATTTATACAGTTCCCAGTTAATAAACTTATGTTTTCTCTTAGCATCCTTAATCTCTAAGCTTAATACATACACAAAGTACGTCTCAAGATTGAAGATCTAAAGACGTGGGTATTACAAAATGGATGTGTAACAGCATTTTTGCCATTATCTGACCCCCCAAAAAAAAATAAAAATTAAAAAAAAAAAAATCTTGAAAGGGGTTCTATGCAGAGAAAACTGGTTCATATAATCCGTTGTCACAGTTCAGTATGTAAGGACCACACAGGTCACCTGGGACAAGAAATATGTCAAGACAGAGGATATTCTGAAATACAGGAGTTTATCACAGTGTATAGGAGGACTGGCATCTCAGACAGCCAGAGAAGAAGCAATCACATGAGAGATTTAGCAGCTTCAATGAGTTCATTCTCAAAAAGAAAACAAACCAGGAAAAAATCTGACCTCTACCTGATACAGCCACAGGAGAAGCAGAAGCCCACCTGGTATCTCTGGATGTAGCACTTGGTCTTTGCTAGACTGTTGCTTTGCCCCGGATGCCAGTGCTACAACATCAAACAGCCTGCCAGAGCCACGAATCCACATCAGGTACAATTAAAGATGTGTGTTGCATATATATCCATTGTATTTATAATAACAATTTTTAAATTGGTATTGAAACACATGGTGTACAAATGTTGATTACAGTTCTGCCTTATATTAGAACGATGAGATCACAAAGAAAACAAAAAAGCTCTGTGGATAAAGAGGGAGCAACTTAGTGCTGGCTCTTACAGGGATGCTATTTTTTTCATGTAGAATGGGGAAATACTTAGTCTGTTCACTGTTCATCAGGAGAGACTGAACCAAGAGCAATACAGACAACAGACACAGCAAGTGCTATTTGGGAGAAACCGTCAATCTGCTGAGGAAACAAAGGACTTACAAAACTTCTCAGTATAACAAGAATATGTAAAAATTGGAGATATTGTTCCCTGTTCCCTTGAAGATTTCATTGGACAGTTGTCAGAAGCTGTCTTCTCTTTGTCTGTCATCTAAATTAAGTATGTAATTGATCTTTAAAAAAAGAAAAGTCTGACAGGCAAATCTTTCTATTTTTTCCCTTAATATGTCTAATCTTTTCAAGTTCAAAGCATTCCAGTGGAAATCAAACATAATTCCTATTTCAGAATTCTGCTCATTAAGCACACAATGTTTAAAACATGGGCTTGAAGTATATGACAATAAATTTCAGCTATCAGGAGAAGCTGTAAAATCTATTTTTTATGGAAGATGGGGCATGTACTATATAAAATAGGCCCATATTGTATATGTCATTCAACACTTTCAAAATTATATGGGCTATGTTAATTTTTTTATTCTCAATGATGGGTAACACAGTGAAACTGTATTTAATAACTGAAGTAAAATGAAGCAAAAAAACTGAAGTAAAAAGTAAAATACAAGCAAAAAATCACATTCAGCTTACAATAAATGTAACAATTTCAGCTATGATACCTTCAATATTATGTAATTATATTGTATTACTCTATAAAGATACTCCTTGTACAGTAACAAAAGTTTACTTTTCATCTTAGCGCCTATAAAAATAGTTCATTTATTGCTCTCTTAGCCCCAGAGCTGGAAAGCAACGAATTGCTGGATGTAATGGATTGAAAACGTTGATGCTTTCCTTTTAATTAAGAAAGTAGGAAAGCCAGATGCCATCCAAAATTCTCTTACCCAGCTCATTCCTAAATTGAGCAGACAAGCCAGAAACCTCAAATTCATTCCTGGAGAGTAACAACATTATCTTCATAAAGCATTAATATTTCACCTGCACAAAAACTAACCTTACTTTCTTCTTCTCTGTAATGCTCAACAGTATAAACAGTCACGATAATTTATAATGAATGCAGCTGATAACAAATCTTAAGCACTTTACTTTCCACTTCAGCATGAGCACTGTAAGATTAGTAAGACCACAGTCTCTGAGTGCTGTGTAAGTGCCTCAGGAAGCTTGGCTACAAGCTCAGAGTTTTGCATTCACTCACAGCCCAATTTCAAACTTTGTTACAAGGTTTGGAGCCAAGGCCCCACAGTCCAACAGATGATAAAGGAAGGCTGCATTTGGACAAGCGTCTAGGAAACAACGGATATTTAACTGACGGTTTTATGCTAGACAGCATGATAATTTTAAGACTGAAAATTATGAGACACTTTCTTTTCATTACAATAGCTGCAATTTTGGAATTGAGAGTTCAGGACTGAAAGACATGAAAAGATCAGAATAGCTGTGTTTTTAACAAGTCAAATTATTACATTTTTTGGTACTTGGTAGGTAGGTTAACTGTCAGTCATGTGCCTGGCTTGCATAGCTTGCTCACAGCTTCACTCACTACATACACATCAGTACACATTATTTATTGATGGCGTCCTATGTCTCTCCCTGCTTTGTCTGACAGACATTTCCTACTTGCTTTTGTGTCGTACTTATCTACATTCTGCAGGAGAAACAATTAACCCAAGTGATTTTACAGCAGCTCTTTGCTTTATTTTATCTTAGTGGAATTTAATTCAGATAGATTCATTTGTCCTGTGTCTAAGTTGGAAAAAAAAATAAAAAAAAATAAAAGAAAGAAAAAAAAAAAAGGGAAAGAATCATGCCTTTAATCTGTTTGATTTTACAATGAAAACTGTGGGCTCTTGGCTTTTTTTTTTTATTTTTTTATTTTTTATTTTTTTTATTTTTCCTGTGCCGAAATTCTGCATGGTTACACAACAATTAAGAAGGAGATTAAGAAGCAAGACAACAAAGTATGCTTATAGAACTGGCCTGCTGTATCTCCCATGTTGAGTACAGTAAGACTGAAGAACCTAAAACTAACAAAATCATATGTCATGAACTGATACATTTATGGTAAGTAAAGTACTCTCATGGGAAACTGCAGCATGGAAGAGGGTCAGAAAGTGGGGATATGTTGCTCTTAGAGTTAGTACACTGCATAGCAAGTTTATATGGATAGTCTCATGTGGATCTTCTCAAGGAGCCAAATCTGTGCTCCTAAGAATCCAGCTTTGTCCTCAGCAGGACAAAGTTCAGTGAACTGCTATAATCTGTGTAAGAAAATAAGCTTTGCTGGGAAATAACTTGGAAAGCTTCCTTTGTGAAAAAGTACAGAGATGAAAGACTACTGTATTTTTGCAGAAGCGTTTTAAATCCTTCAAAAGAATGGGCACAGCAAGAGGCTGAGAAGACATACACTATTAACTGGAGTCAGCTATACAGCGGAAGAATAATGTCAAAGATTAGTACAAATAAAGAAGTCAACAACTACTACATTTCAACAGATCAGGACATCAGGAATACTGAGTTTTGGGGGGAAAAAAAGTAAATTGCAGACTTTAGTCCAGCAACTCCTCCCCACTCAAAGAAAACAGAGGTCTCTTAGGACCACATAGTGGCTACATTGTTTACTTAGAATGGGTATGCCATACACAAGGCAAAACAAGACTCAGAGGATATTGCTGAGTTTTATGTCCCTTCGTGCCCCAAGAGGATGGTCACTAGAAAAGAACTGGGTCATGCAACATGAGCAACTGCTTCTGTTGCAAAATCCAAAGCAGGCATTTGGTTCTGCTCTCTATCACTGCTTTGGAGCTGTTCCTCCATGTTTGACTGGAGGATAACAAGTGTACGTGCATTTGCATACATCGATCACAAGGGTAGCTCTTCTAAGATATGATTTATCCCTAATTCTGAAATTAAAATCTGCTGTCTTCCTACCTTCACTATCATCCTTTTTTTAGAATGCAAGATTTTTTTTCTTTTTCTTTTTTTTTTTTTTAAAAAAAGAACCTTTTGATAACACATGCAGTAGTCTTTGTTCTGCACATTTGTTTCACTTGCATTTCAAATTTTTGATGAACAGTAATTGCCTATTTTGCCTCCTTAAACCTTAAATTTAGACATTTTAATGAATAACTAAAACATCACTGAAGAGCACATACATGACTCTGCCTACTTCTGCTTTCCCACTTTCCAGGTCACCCTCAAATAAGGATAGGACCGAGGCCTCAAAGAACAGAACTGATATTTTTATCTTCCTCTCCTTTTTCAAGTTCATAAAATCTTTAAATGCCGCACTTGACATAAGGGATATACTGAGGAAACAAACAAACAAATAGAAAACAACACATAAAGAAAAAGCAATTGATTAAACAAATTTTAGAGAAATTTTGCATGTTTCAATTCAGAGTCAAAAGGGAGGGATTATTTCCTCAGTGGCACCAGACATTCTAGACAAGAATGTCCACTTGCTATTCTGGAGGCCAAGATACCTCTGCTGTCCTTGAATGCAGAAGTTTGGCTTCTCAGAACACTGAGGAAGAAAGGGGTGAAGCTGATCTGCTGTCCTGTCTCATCATTTCCACTAGGACCAGACCACATGAAAAAGTGGAAGAACACAGCAGCTGGTGCATCACCACTGTGCTGCAATTTTCATGAGGCTGACAGTAGGCCAAGAAACTATGAAATGACAGAGACTCAGAATACCTGAAACAGGCTGTACATTGTTGATAATTATATTTGCAATGGCAATGATGCTACACCAATACGATTTAGAGAAAAAAATACCAGCGTGAATAATCTTACGAAGGAATTATTGAAATAATAGCCTTAGAGGAAAGATTAATCAGCTGTTTAAAAATTAAAATTTAACGAGGGAAACTGAAAAGCCTGAGCATACCTAGCAGTAAGTAAATATCACTGCTGAGGATTTTAACATTAAGTACTGCCTGACTTAACAAAGGCTGTATCATTGCAAATGTGAAAATGATGAGATAAAACAGTTAAGCATCGAGGGAAAAACATAAAATGAAAAATAATAAAACGTGTATCACCATTCTTGTACACTGATGACAGAAAGAAAATTATGTAAGCACTAAGAGAGTGCTACCAATAGCTGCTCCTTCTTCATGGAAACTGCTAGAGGATTCACAATAGAGAAGTAGTAGTTCAAAGAACTGAAAAAGAATATACTAAGTTTAATAGCTAAATGGTATGGAAAACTGGGAATTTGTGTAGTTGCATTGAGACATGAACTATGAGTGATAAGAATAGATGAAAATGACTGAGGTCAGCTGGAGAAGGGAACAGATGTTACAACTAAGACTCATTCAAACTTGACCAATTTCTTTTTCATCTCAACAACAGTAAGTATTTTTATAAAAGTTGTAGCTGAATTTAAAATAGTTGTGCTACAACTCATGGCTAATAAGACATTTTCTAAAGTGAACAAAATAAATATTTTCCTTTGAACTTTTAAATAGCCTGAACAGAAGATGAAATGGAAACTTGATACAAAAAACTACTAAGGTAACTTATGGAGGCATAAAAATAAGCAACAAACAAATCAGTGCATCTTACAGTATTTTTAAAAACTAGCATAATTCTGTGAAATTTACTGCACATTTCACTCCTTTTTTCTTCCCACTTAGACAACATAGGATAGCAGTTCAGGATAATATAAGGAAATGTCCAACATTCCTCTTAACACCAAATGTAAATAGCAATAATAAATTACTCTTTATACTCACTTGATGTAATAGGGAACTTTGTTTGGCGAGATTGCCCTCTCCCAGGGGCCTTGGACAGAAGCTGTTAACCAATAAAGAAACAAATAAATAAGTAACTGCACATGTATATGCATACATACAAACACACCTAGAAGAGAAACATGGGGGTCAAGTTCAAAGCAAACAGGAAAGACAACGTTAATCTCTAGAATTACAATTTTACACTTGGCCACACTGATATTGGTCTGTTTGCTCAGTTGCCCATGAAGGCAGGAAGGATTAACCCGCTGTTCTGAAATTTCTGGGCTAATCTGAGTGAAATTGAACTCATTCAGCTGCAAAGATAAATATAAAAAACTCCTTGGCTACTAAACTTCAAGAGCAGATATGAAGCAGAGCCGGCGACCTATCTCTTTGCTGTGCTCTTCTATAGGCTTCCTTCTGCCAATGTGTGTTTGGCTGAGTTTTCTTCAATTTCTTTTCTTGTGTGATCAGCTCCTTACATCCATCTAAGAACAGAGTCAGATACTTGTTTACACTTCATGCTGAGTGAAGCTAAGCTGACATACCCTCTGAGCATTTTGTTTATTCTCCTGTTGACTTGTTCTAAGTGCAGAACAACTTCATTTTTATTTCTCCGCATGACTAACTGGGCTTTATTGACTTCCAATAACAACAAGTAATGAAGAAAATAACAGTGTGGGCACAAGAAACAGTGAGGAAATAACAGTACTCACTATTGGTTATCACGGTGTTAAATGTCAACATCAACTTACAATATAATGAAAATATTTTGTAACTAAGTCATATATAGAACAAATTGTTAGCAAAATAATTTTAAATAATTAGATTTTGTTAGAGGCTTCTTATAATTTGTGCCACAGTCTGAATGCTAGGTTGCTTCTTTCTTTGTTTGTTTAATTAAGAGGTTTTTATTGATCAAGAAATGTAGGACCACGGATTTCCTTTTCCAAAATAGTGATTTCTTTACATGAAAAGAAAATCTGGCTGGAAAAAAAATAAAAAAAGTCTGTTCACTTTCCCCAGTGTAATCCTTCTTTTTAGTGACCCCTGCTGTTCACGCAGGAAAAAAAATCATCTCCTGCACTCAGCTCGGGATCTTTTGGTGCAGTTTTTTCTTTCTCCTTCAAAACAGACATTTCAGTAAGGCCACTCCCAAGCTGCAGGTACTTAAGTCAACAAGTCCCTACACAACAGAGGAACTGCTTTATATATTTGTACCAGAACTGTTAGCCACATAGGAGTCAATCTGCAGAGAGAATGGAGATGGAGGAAAGATGTGAGACTTTCTTATAAAAGTAGCTCCACTGAGAAGTTCTGATGCTTTGGTAAACGTGAATACACTTGGATTCTGAAGGAGGACTGGAAGGAGGACAGGGAGCAAGGCAGTGTGAAGTGAGCTGGAGCCATTTCAGATGTGTTGGAAAGAAGAAGAGAGCAGGGTGCAACCTGGGCAGTGGGACAGTGGCTTTTGTGTGCACAGTAGATGATGTTGAGGAGCTAGGGCAAGGAAGGAATATGTCTGGAAGAAATCCAAATTTGGTGATTGTAGTTCAGTTTACCGGCGGCCTATGAAACGCCTGCCACAGCATGTTAGTAGGCCCTGTGGTTATTGACTTTAACCCCCAACAAACCATCTGCAGCTCAGCTGAACGTACAGCTTTCCCATTTCTTACACGGTTCTGCACTTTTTATGAAAGAAAGAAGAAATTAAATTTTAATGGCACGAACCGTGAAAACAGATAGCTCTTGAAGTGCATCAGCAATGCAGAATGAATTATAATGACAGCTCCCATGGAAAAAGAGTGCATTAATGCCATTGATGTGACATAACCCACACGTACAAAAGCACTGCACATTTTCCAATACCAATACACAAATACACACATCAATTACAGATAGTAAAGCATTCCTTCCTGGGACAGGCACTGACGTTTTGTTCCATGCTTGTACACTGTGCATTGTATTTTTTAAATAACTTTCTCCTAACAACATGAATATTGCCAAGCTGCAGTTCTGCCACTCTAAGTTTCTTTTCTATTCTTTCTTTAATTAAACACCCGAACAACAGATTGCCATATATTTTTGGAAGGAGTGCTTTTTCTGTTGTTTCTGAATTAATCTGCATAAGAGCTTAGCAGTCATAACTTATCACAAAATCTTACATATGATGATAGTGTTCTGGATACTTTGAAAGAGGAACAAATACTTGCCTTCATGAGAACTAAGTGCTCTAGGAATAATGAAATTCTGTGATGTTCTGCATAATTGGATTGAGTGTTCCTTCAGGAGATTGCTGTGAAGCTGTCTATAATACACTTTTGCTTTCCTGGATAATTCCAGCCTGAATTTGAGTTGACAAAATATGCGGTACTTTTTACAGCTATGCTGAGAGAATAATCATTTCATTTTTGGCAGTAGCCCAGAAGCTGAGAGCAGTTGTTTCTTATCGCTACATACCAGTATGGGTTTAGTACCCATTACAAAGCTCACACAGGTAATGGACATGTATCTGTAATTCCTGGTTACAAGCATTTTACTTGTCTAACTAAACACACTTGCTGGCAAACACTTTTCTCTAAGACACTGTAGTATCCGTGCACTCAAGAAGCAGACACTTTCCTTTTTGCCGTGTGCAATTCAAGAGTGTTTTATTGTTCTAGCTTTCACAGCATAGGAATCCATTACGATACACCCAGCTACTTGCAATGATGTCTACTGAAACTGAGTACCATAACAAAATACAGGACAGTTTAAGAGTGAATGTAAATTTCCCTATACTTTATTTTAATGTTACTCATTTTAATGGTAACCTAATAAGTTTTATTTTTCCTGTTGATGTTCTCATTTCTAAGACTTCCTTTGCCTATTGCTTAGCATAAGTAAACATGGCATTTTGTTGTAAGCCTACAACTTTGTTTGCAGAATGCATAATGAAACAGTAACATGCTGGCTCTAGGAACATCAGCCATGTTTTAATCTGTGTGGGAATCTGAATAAAATACTAACTAGAATGATACTATAATTCTGTATATGCCTACGTTGCAAAACTAATCTGATTAATATTTCCCTTTAACACAACAAACATCACAAAAAGTACGTGTATGTTGATTAACAGTAAACTATAATTCCTCAAGCTATTCAAAGAGTTAATTTAGCATATCCACTGTTACAAATTACTCACAGTAGACTTTACTTCAGCAGTGAGCTCACACCTCTATTGACCATACAGTGGCACAACTTTATACTTTCAGTTTTAATTACAGGAAAAATCTTTTGAGTCTTAACCATCGCTTGTGAGCTACAAGCACTGGGAAACAATTTTAACACAGAAACCATGAAGTCACACTTTCTAGTACCTATACTCCCTGCAGTACTATGTATAACTTAACAATTATTTTCTCTTAGGAATTTATTAAATTCATTATATATGCATTTAATTTTCATGATATTTAAAGTGGAGCTCTTCCATTTGTTCACAAATGACAAGACCTGCGCTACCTGCTCAGTGACCACTCTAGTTGGAATGCAAAGTGCTTAATTACATTCATGTTTTATTAACAGTAATAATTTGCTTCCTCAGCTTAGCTCCACCTGTGTGACTGCTATTTTTCTACCTGGGATGATCATGGTTATTATCTTTATGCAATCACAGAGCTAGGAGCTTGTTTTATTTCTACACATAAAATGCGTTTTCATACCTATTATTTTTACTGCAGCTAGTTATGGAATTGGCAACTTCAGATAAAGGCAGGCAGGAACAACAGAACAATGAGACAGTCTTTGGGTCTGCAGAGGTTTTGCCCTGCTAACAATCAGAAGTTTGTGTGTTTAAGGTACTTCAGTCTTTCAAAGAAGATGCATCGAGTGCTATCCCAATTACTTCAAAATGAGACCATTATAAAAGATAAACTGTTGTGCTCTACAGACTTCAAAGAGCTGGTGCTTCTCTTCCTGAGAGCGCACACTAAATCAATGTTTCTCCTCCATAATCAGTTCTTGATACACACTGGGAGGTGTGTGCCCAATAAGTACCCCCATGTGACAATGGCATAATGCAAGGGTTTGCATCATCTGTGAACCCTTTGAAATCCTTCGCAACAAACATCAGCATACTTCTGTTAAATATTATTTTATTCCAGATTTATAGAGAATTGATTTCTAAATTGTGTGCATTTATTACTGTACCAAGTGAAATAAGGAAACAATCAGATTGCGTTGTGTAGCACTGAGGCCTGCTGTTGCACTATGTAGCTGAGAAACTGAACTCGGAACACAGTGACTGCGCAATTTGGAAGTTACAAGGCAGAAACATCAGCCAAAACCTGCCTTTCATAAGAGCTACACAGCATGAGGTCTATTCTGCTTCAAGTCTCAGCTTGCTGTACGGCACACGTGAATAACTCCCAGGCATTTCAGTGACAGCTACTTCTCAGTTTGGACTCTGCAATTCTTAAATCCAAGCGAACACCCCTTACTTCCCTGCAAAGCCTGCAGTACTGTCTGTTGCTGCAAGACACACACAGGCGTATAAGGAATACATTATTTTCTGAATGCATCTGATCAGTTTGAAGAAGGGATTATTAGTCATGAAAACATTCACCATGAAGTCAGAGATGGTATTAATTTGTTTTAAAAGAGTTATAACAGGGGCTTTCCATCCCACATTCCCTACTGGAATCCTTGTGGCCAACTTATTCCCTACCTGCAGCCTAGGGTTGACATTGTATGATGCAACCTAAATACTGCATGCCTTACATTATGAACAGTATATCCAGAAGCTTCCAAAGGCCACTTTTAATGCAAAATATAAAATCTAATTCTCCATTTTCGTAAATGTCACACTACTGTAAAATGACAAAAATACAAGCATCTTCTTGTTTAATAAAGAAATACTGCATGAAATAACAGCAGAGCAATATAGTCTACATTGATCCACATATCCCAAGTTACAGATGCTTCATGTTTTTCTCAGTGGCTGTTGCACTCATATACTGTTAAAAATAAAACCTTTAAAATTGGCCCATCACATTGTTGGTGACTTTTCTGCAAGTGGAATCAGATAAATACAAAAATAAATCTTTGCTAAATACTCAGTTTAGCAAAATATACTAGAAAAATTCTGATAGATAAAAATAAAGACAGAAAATCTTTGTTGTGCCACAATCCAGGAATTTGAGGCCCAAAGGAGTGCTCTAAACTTGACACAATTTACAACTAATGACAACATGAACACATGGCAAAATGCATCAGAGTTAAACTTGTTGGTATAAAATACAAAGATTGCTTTTAGGAATCACAGATCCAATAATACTTCAAAAATATGAAAAAGTATGTTGTGGGGGAAATTTTGCCCTAGTAACACAGCACTTCATCCTGTGCACAAAAGGCAACCCATCTTTTGAGTCTTATATTGATTTAAGAGTGAAGAATAACATTGGATTACTTGCAGATTATTTACTATTGCAGCATACAGAATTATCCACTAACAAAGAATAAAACAAAAAACTTAATAGGGATGCTATCAAAAACAGGACAGGAATTTTCCTGATAACAAAACATTGCTTTAAAATTAATACCACACACTATTTTGAAGTGGTGGCAAATGAAAAACAGCAAATAAATATTTAGAATGAATTACCCATAGTTACCATTTTATGCTGCTTTTTTTCTTGGAAGCACTTTTATCACAAACACAGGATATTAATTTCAAGGGAAAAAAGTATGCTTACAGATGAATGGAATGGGAGAATGTCATTTTTTGAGAACTGACTTTATCATTTTGTTAGAAATTTGTATTCCAACGAATTATAGAGGCATGTTGGGTCATGCAAGATATACCTCAGGAGATGATAAGAAATGGTCAATACTCAAATTCTCAATGCAGATGCACATGCAGTCACTTTGTATTTAGACAAAAGTAGGGAAAAAAAAGAGCAGTCAGAATCATTCAGCTAGCTTGACCACATTCAAATGCTATTACAAAACCTCTATGCTTCCAGAGAGTTCTCAGAGTTAGGCTGATTCTTCTGAGACTACTTATCCTCCATCTTTTTATTATTCCTTGGTAATATTTTCTATTCAAAGCATTCACTGTGATTTCTAAAAGTATGAAATCATATATCCCACAGACATGGATGAATGGACACGGTCTTTGATGCCTGCATGTAAGAAGTGGTATCTGGAAGACAATGTATGATAATGTATGCAATGAGAAATAAAAGACAAAGATACTGCTGTTCACACTGAAAAATGATCTCTCAGGTGAATGAGTAAAATCTCTTAAGAGTCCTGGAACCCTGTCATTTTTAGAGTCAGATCTCTTAATTAGCAGGACTTACCATTTTACAGACATGTTGCCTGTGCAAGAGAAAGCTTCACTCATCTTTGCTTTGCATAGGGCTCTAAGTCTTTAGAAAGCACTCGGAGAAATCCAAGATTTCTCAAGAGAGTGGCCTAAATAACAGAAAAATTAAACAAAGTCCCAGACGGAAGAGAAAAATAGAGATCTGAACCCCAGGAGCTCTGAGCATATTCAGAGAAGCAGAGTCCTAGGCTATATGGACTGCTCCTTCGGTCATATTTTTCACTTCTAAACAAAAAGCAATAACTGCACAGGCATTTCAATCACTAGCTTGTCATGCAAACTGTTGGCTCCACCTGTCCCAGCCTTTCTGTTTCTGAAAGAAAGCTACTATAGCCACTTCACATTGAAGTCAATGCTGTTACTGCTTGGAAGCCTGGAAGTGCCTGGGAAGCACAAGCAGCATCTGGGATTTACTAGTTGGGGTCAGAGCTACCTACCAGTTATATCTGAGCCCTGCTCATGGAGCCATTCATTGACACACTGTGCATATGCTAGCAGATGGTCTCACACTGGAAGTAAATTATGAAGCTTGCTTATGCCTTTAAAAGATGCAATATCTTCCATTTTTTAGTGCTCACAAATGATCCACATGAGTGAGCTACCACATTACAAAAGGGACTGATGGAAGACTGGCTAGCATAGGAAATGATATTAAAAGCAACCTGTCATTAATCATACCTCTTACTTACTGCATCTCAAAAAACACGGTGTTTTGATAATACAGGTGGGCTCTCCAACAAGAAACAATGAATCTCATTCTTTGCCAGAGGCAGCATTGCAGACACAAATAAAGAAGTAGTCAGAAAAGTAAAATTATTCCAGAAGGGTAAGTAAAAACTCTCAAGTTGGCATTCTGTTGAAATGCGAACTCAAAGTAGGATTTCAAGTATTCTTTTTCATGCTTCAGTTCCTGCATATAGCTTCCAAATTAAGCATCACCATCCATGAAGGAATCACAGTTTTGTTTTGTTTTTTAATTTAAATGACTTTGCTAAATATTTACCAGTTTCTCTTTAATGGGAATACATATATATGCTATTTTTTTCAACATCCTGATTTAGATCATTCTAATTAAACAGCAAAGCCTTCCAAACCTACAAACTGTGAAATCATGATATGTCTTGTGGACGTAATACATTTACCAGCTATATCTTAACAACTATTCCTGCTAATGCTGAGAGCAAAGTGGTCAAGAATACTTGGGGAAGAGCTGGGACTCTGCGGAACTGGTAGAGCACAAGATGAGCTGGGGAAGCATGAGGGACAGATTGGAAGATCGAGACCTGAGGTGGGAGTCCAGCAAAAATGTGCATGAGGCCCGGAAAGGGGAAGGCCCACATGCTAGCAGAGTGATAAGGAAAAGTTACAGGAACAGCTCACAGAACAGGCTGTAAATGCTTAGAAGTGGCAACTACTGCTCAATTCCTTGCCTGCAGATGTGTCACAAAACCATGACAAGATGATATGATAAATAGGTCCTGTACAACTCCCCACTACTTCTGTTCCATGTTTTCAACAGCCATAGAATCACAGAATCACAAGGTTGGAAGGGACCTGCAAGATCACCTAGTCCAACTGTCCTCCCATAGCTTCCACAAGCCACTAAACCATCTCTCGTAGCTCCTCATCCAGACACCTCTTGAACACTGCCAGGGACGGTGACTCCATCACCTCCCTGGGCAGCCATTCCAGTGCCTGACCACTCTCTGAGAGAAAAAGTTTTCCCTTATGTCTAATCTAAACCTCCCCTGGTACAACTTGCAGCCATTTCCAAAAGCACCGATACAGAAATAAGACTAATGCCAGATGGCAAAGACCATGGTACTCCCTCTCTTAAAAAGCTACTTCTTCAACAGATCTGCTTCTGTCAGTGCAGGGATGTAGAAGAGTTATCTGGAAAGCATGTAAAAGCATACTTCCCTTGAGTATGGTAATAATGCATGATTCTGCAGAACCTTATGCTTTGGGGATTTGATTCTTATGAAACATGAGGCCTACAGATGCGCTAGTGTTTTTCAGTGACTGAACACATACACTTGGGAAGCATTTGGTGGAGACTTTCAGTATTTCAAGCCCAGGCTGGATGGGGCTTTGAGCAACCTGGTCTAGTGGGAGGTGTCCTTGCCTATAGCAGGGTGGCTGGAACTAGATGATCTTAAAGGTCTCTTCCAACATAAACCATTCTACAATTCCACGCTTACAAGTGCCTACCTTTTTCAGGTACATTTATGAATATGTATTTGCACGTTTGCATAAACGGCTAAGACAGAGAGAGACAAGCAAATAAATACACAAGATGTATATGCCCCTCACCCCTCCCCCCCCCCTTAGTAATTTATCTGTTTCCTAGGCCAGCATGCTTTCCCCTGGCTCTATTTCCTAAAGCAATCCTCAAGTGGCAACAAGTGACCAGAATGATTTCCATTGTCTGCTGGCCCTGGTTAGTGCACTTTTGTATGTACTCATCTGCATTATCAGCAAAGTGGTATCTGTCACGCAAGTTGCCAAGCTGCACTCAGCAACGGCGCAGAAAACAATACTGTGATGTTCGATATGATAGCATAGTTCAGATCATTCTATTCTCTTGCAAACTGCAACAGTCTTGGGTAATGTACACCACAATTTTCATTTCTGAGAAATATTCTTTCCCCAGGAACTAACTGTATGTCAAATAAGAAAAAGGTATCTCTTTACATATTGCATTCACATCACACACCCGTAACCCTCACACATTTCATTCTGGCAAATCTGACTTGTAGCTACACACACTGGGCAGATTACTAATTACCAGAGATTAAAAAAAATCAATAAAAATCTATTTTGAAAAATTAAAAGAAATTAAAGAAATTAGTCTTATTTCTTCCCAGACTCATCATCTGATAAGAAATATATATAATTACATATATATATATATATAAAATAAATGTAAGAAAAATGATGCAAGGCTGAACCACTGTGAGCCTCCATTGTGCTTCTATGGCACAAGATAGACTCTTGTTTAAAATTTTCCATTCACCCCACTGTCACTGTCTCTTTTTCTCTCCACTGCCTTTCTCACTTTGGCTGGTGGAAACATGTTTAACCAATTAAAATTACAATGCAGTATCAGCTGTAGAAAAGTTTGTCCTCTTCCCCAGTGTGAATGTAGCTGTACGATAATAGCAGCATCCATTTTTTGATGTCTAGATAGCTTGTCCCTCTGCATGGAGGAGCCATTATCCCGTGACTGTGTTCTGTTCTGCTGATATAATCTCTTAAATAAAGTTTCACTGTTTACTTTCTTTAATTGAAGTACAATAGAAAAGACATGGTCTTTGAAAAGCTTCATATTAGTTGCTGCCTTAGAGCTTTGAAGGTGTTTCAAGTTGCCATTCAGCATACTTCAAAACATCCTTGATGAAAGAGTGCATATGGAGGTGGAGTGGGAATGTTACTGGCAAAACTAATGGCACTTAGATTTTATGCAGAGTTGTAAATGTTTACTTAGCTGCAAAAATTCTGCCAACTTTCTCACTATGGTTTTGATCCTCTTACTACCCTGCTAAGTGATAAAATCCTACAAAGCCCATAGAAAAATATTTTTCTTGCCTGCCTTATTTTGTCCCTTTTTGGACCAGAATACTTCTGAACCTGAACAAATAAGGCAAATTTGATTATTACTTTCTCTCTCTTTTTAGTCCTTTCTGGGTTACAATCATCAGATTTTTATTTTTATTTTTAATCTTTTTATTTCATTAGTCCTAAAAGGGAATCTTCAAACAATGAAGAACAGGTTGGCAATGACAAATGTATGGACTGATACTAGCAGTCATTTTCCTTTTACTGTGGATTATGTGAACTAATTCTTATTTAAAGCAATAAAAAGAAGAAAAAAAACAAACAAAACAAAACATTTGAATGTGGTCTAAAATAGAAACTCAGAGCAACCATAATTGGCACACTACTACAATTAATTGAGTGTGCAAGCTGAGCAAGAAAAATGGAAAATTACTCACTGGTAAGAAAATGCTGGGAAGTAGGGCCAAAATCCCTGTGAGCTTCATGCAGTTGCCTGATGCGCTCATCAATGGCCACCTGTAAAGAGAGGAGAAAAAAAACCCATGACTTTCTGCAAAAAAGTAACAAGTAGCAATTATAGTCAGATACTTTTTTCATTAGAGAACATTCTGTTTAAAATTAAGAAGGCTCCTCCAACAATCAGGGATTAACTGGGATTTAATGTGTCTTTTTCAAAAGAAAGGAGGTCAAAAGAGGTTTTTCTCCCTAACTTAAATCGATGCTGGAACAAGTTAAAAATGAACAGGCTGATAAATAGAAATACAGCAAATTTGCCCGACTATTTGCACTTGCAAAGAATATGACCATTGACTGCCGTTACTGAAGTCAGAAACATTTCCCTATGTTAATGCTTCTACTGAACCTAGTGCAAGAGAACTTTTTGAGGGTACGTGCTTTAAATCACCGCATGAAATACAATCAAATTTAATGTGGATGCAGCAACCATATTTTAGAAGAATGCTGAATTGAGGGTAGACAAATCACATCTGGGTGCAAATATTTCTCTATTTTTTTATTGTTATTTTTTATGCCCTTGATCCTTTCTTCCTTGGAAAGAACATGTTATCCCTAGTGTTTAGAGTCGGGTTGCTGGACTGCATAGAAACAGAGACACTACTTTTAAGATTGGTTTAATCTTTACAGTGCAGTTAAGCATGAAGCAAGTAGCCAAGAGCATGCAGTTACTCTAAGATTCCACAATACACTGATGAAATCCACCACAGGCATTACAGACTACACGCTAAAAGGCTACTATCAATTAAATTAGGTCTAACTATGGGATTAGATAAATCAAGGTAAAATAATCAAAATGAATGACATATTTCAGAAATGTTTTAAATAAAGAAACTGGTAGGGGGCACATTCACCTAAACATGGCCCACAAGCAAACATCTTACCAACACTAGTAAATCAGGAGAAGGTGACTGGTCTGTTTCTTTGCATTGTCCTGATTGTGAGATGCATAACCAGGAAACAACGAGTGTTCATGAGTAAAAAGCAATCCACATTTTAAACTTCCAGGAATGTTTTGGTTGTTAGAAGTAGGAACAGTTCTACAATAACTGGGTGTGATCCCATTAGAAGGGAAAAATAATGTCAGGATTGACTTATTGTTTTATATGAATGTCTCTGTTTACCAAATAATCTCCAGACTCTCACATCTTCTTTCTGTAGACACAACAGAAATTTAACAGTAAGACTTCTTTTTCTTGCAGTTTCAAAACCAGCACTATGACCAAAAAGTTCTCCTCCTTCCTTAAGCTATTTTTTAGATGCTTTTCCTGCTGCTTTCTCCACTTCCATGCCTCCTTTCCTTCTCTGGCTTCACACGCACAGAATCAGTTCATTTTTTTGTGTGTTGTCATTTTGTGTGTTGCCACCAGCACCTCCATCCATAGCTCAGCTACAAGTGTATTACTTTGTCTTCCGCTCTTACTGGCCACTGGTTCTTATTTCTTTTTTGTTTGTGAATGCAGATTTGTTCAAAGTGGAATATTTATATTTCAGGGTGGGCATGCATAAAATAAGTCCTCTGCTTATTCTTTTCAATACTGATGATTGCTAGTGAGAGAAAAGTAAGCCTAGGAAAAAGTTGAACTCTGGATAACTTCTGAAACAGTTGGGCTGACGACAACTCAAATCTAGAGTAAATTGCATGGGCAGATGTTCTGTGAAGCAGTGCTTCATCACTTAGTGATGTACCATGACAGCTACTGGTATGGATGGTAGCTGCCTTTGGGCTTCAGTTCACATTGAATTTACCACGTAGAAACAACAAAGTGAAGTCAGGAAAAAGATAGACAATGGTGATATGATTGCTTCTGGCAATCAATTTCATTAGCTTACTACAAAAGCATAAACTAATATGAAATACTTTCTAATCCAGAAATGCCGTTGCAATACAGACTAGGAAGAAAATACATGAAATAAAAACATGTACAGATGGACAGTCAGCTGAATGTGAGTCAGCAGTGTGCCCAGGTGGCCAAGAAGGCCAATGGCATCCTGGCTTGTATCAGGAATGGTGTGGTGAGAAGGACTAGGGAAGTCATCCTGCCTCTGTACTCAGTGCTGATGAGGCCTCACCTCGCGTACTGTGTTCAGTTTGGGGCACCTCAGTAAAGAAAGAATGTTGAGGTGCTGGAGCGGTTCCAAAGAAGGGCATAAGGCTTGTGAAGGGCTTGGAGAATATGTCCAATGAGGAGAGACTGAAGGAACTGGGGCTGTTTAGTCTGGGGAAGAGGAGTCTGAGGAGAGACCTCTTCCAATATCTGAAAGGTGATTGCAGTGAGAGTGGAGCTGGTCTCTTCTCACTGGTGACAGGATGAGGGCAAATGGCCTCAAGTTGCATGAGAGTAAGTTTAGGCTGGGTACCTTGAAGACCTTCTTTACACAAAGGATTGTTAAGCAATGGAATAGGCTCCCCCAGGAGGTAGTTGAGTCTATATCCCCCTGGATGCATTTAAAAAACATTTGGATGTGGTGCTCAGGGACATTATTTAGCTGAGGGTTGTTAGAATTAGGGTAGTATGTTTAGGTTGTGGTTCAACTCTATGACCTTTAAGGTCTTTTCCAACCTGAGCAATTCTTTGATTCCATGATACTTCTTCTTGATTTTAGTAATTACTTTCCAAGAAATCCAGTAAGATGGGAAAAGTACTTTCTGACATGCACAAGATTTCTAAAGAGAATGTTCACTCTATGGATTTCCAGTGGGGAGTGGTTTCCCCTATGAAAATGACAACATCCAGTTTGCAATCAGAATGGTCTATAGGACCCCAGTGACATTTGCTACCACTGTTAGTTCACAGTCCATACAACTCCTTTAAGTGTGGCAAAGCCAGTAAGGCTTATCATTACAAAATACCCAGCAGAGATTTGAGTTGCTCAAAATTATTACTCTGAAATTTTTCACATCCTAGGCACATCCAGCAAAAAAGAAATAAACTAAACACCTCAGGGTAAACTTTCAAACTGAACAATCTAGGACATGAACCAGGAAATCTCTGTTTAGAGGTAGCTTTCTCAATACAGAGATGAATAAAAATAAGGAACTCATGAGTATACTTCAAAAACAATCACTTCAGAATTCCAAAGTACTCCATTTAGTTACCAAAAATTACCAGTTACTGACCTATTGTATACAACTGTACAGTGGAAACAATACAAGTATGGTATTGTACAGTTGAAATAATACAAGTATAACACACAGTTGGAATAGTACAAATATAGCCAGAAATAAATAGTCAGATGGTATCTAAGGAAAAGACTCACCAACTCTGGGGCCTTCAATCAAGACATGTTGAGGCACACCACCAGAACTCTACAAAGGAGCAACCTCCAGAAAGAGATGCTACATTACTGGTGGTCAGCCCTTAAATGGGATCTAGGAGAGATGGAGTCAGGCTCCACCCCTTCCGGAAGCATATCTGAATTACCTTCACCTGCACTCCCACAGCTGACTCATTGTGTGACTTAGATGGTTAATCAGAAGTTCAGGCTGTAATCAACTGTTTCCCTTACTATGATCTCTTAGGTGCCCAAAGATGGATTCACTGTTAATGTTAGACCAAAGAATATTATTGAAATTGTTCTCAAAGAATTTTACTAAGATGTAAATGATAAAATAACAGAATTCAAAGTCACAGTTACTGGAGAAATTGAAGAAACAATAATTACTTAAAATTCCTGACGACTGGGTACCTCTTCCAATAAAATCAACGTTGGATTTCGCGTTATGGCTGAAACTCTAACTGTTGGAGAAACAGAATTGTATCCACCAGTCAGAGAATCAGAAAAACAGAGAATGGTTTGGGTCTTCATGACTTCGTCATGATTCTTGAAAAAATGTTTTCACTTCTCATTTCATCACCAAGAACAATCAATAGGTAATTTGTCAACTTAAATTTTATCTTAAATTTTCCTAGGAAGCAAATGAAGTAAGTTGAAGGCCAGCAGAGACAGTATATCTATCAGATAGGTATACATAGATACAAATATCTATATAGATAGACAGATATCTAGTAGTCTACACTGTGCACTGAACCTAATACAGTCTTCCTTAGAACAAAATGTGCAAAACTGCAGTTGTGTGTGAAGAAAACAGCAATTTTATTTTTATTTTTTTAATCCAACTGAAACATTCATTTTCTTTACTTTATATGCAAGAAAATATATGGAATGTTAATGAAGTTTTACAATTAAAAAATACATTTCTCACTAGCCAAAGAAATCTCTTCTGACTTCAGTAGTCTATTTCTGCCAGTATCAGTTCAGTCAGATTACTGTGCAAAAAAGACACTGTTTTAAAGATACTGCTACCAGTTTGTAATATACAAGATGAACTGGATTAGGCTTTTAGTTATAACTCCCAATACTATTTCTCCACAGATAATGCTACTGAAAAATAAACAGTCAAATTTCTATCAAGATATGAGAACATGGTTTTAAATGACCCAGATCTTCTATTTACATCTATTTTTAGCTTAAAACTATTAGGATATTCTGTGATCAAGATACTTGACTTACTGCTTTTCTTCACTAGCATTTTTTTACTTGAAGAAACACAAATTTCCATTATTTATTTAATCCATGGTTTTGTGTTAAATTTATCTTCTTTCAATCAGAACAAATGAAGAAGTCACTGTAGAGCAATAAGCATTACACATAAAGCTGAGGATTGTAATAAAAAAAGCCCAAACTGATTTTAAGTGATATTGACATAGAACATAAAAAGCTTTTGCTAAACAAAATAAAACATGTTATTTAATGTCCCTTTCCACTAAGAGAGGAGAATTTAAAAACATCTGATGAAACACATTCTGTTTACCATCATTTGAATGCAGCCATGTGAACTGAATATATAATCAGGTTAAGATAAACAAATGATAACATAAGCAAAGCTATATAATGCAAGTGTTAAGAATATTTTCTTGGTACATTATCTAATGTAGGGATCTAATCTTGAAAGCACTTTTTGTAACAGCTCTAATGAAATCTGAATAAGGATTTGTTGGTTTTAACTTGAGCCAACTGCTGAAGTCTCCCATTTTTGCTATTTTTTTCTAGATTTTAATTGAGCATTTTTTTGTAATATGAAATGTTATATTGTGTTTATGTCCAGATTACAAAGCAAGCCTAAATAAAGAAGGAAAAAGGAAAATTAAATGTTTTGATTGTCAGTGTCTTTTACATCCTCAAAGAGCACCAGTCAGTAAGTATTAAGTAGTGGTGTAGTTGCAGAGCTACTTGGAATGCCATGACAGAGGAAGGAGGCACATACCCTAATACTGTTCATGTTGTGCCTGCAGAGAACGAGTGCCCTCTGCAAAGAGCTGTAAAAATGGTTTCTCTCCTGTTCTGTGAAGTTTATGTACTTGGCTGTACAAATTCAGCACTGTCACTACACAATGCTCAGCTGAAGCCTAGCGCTGTGCCATCCTCATAGCTTTGATTTTGAACTGAATAAGTTCAGCAGGGAAAACCACCTCCATGGTACCTACTGGACAGGTTGTCTCTGAATGTACTCTGCAAAGGGGTGGCTCTGCGTGTAAGTGAAGGTGACTGCTAGCTGGCAGTTTATTTGTGCTCATTATGCTTTGGGAATTCTAATTCAATGAACTTTGCAAGGCACTTATTGAAACAGGTCTTATTTTTGACAATGGCCACAATGAATTTGCAGCAATGAAGAAAGCTGGTGACCAAGTGTTATGAGAAAACATCAGGCAAATGGGGAATCTTACAAGTGATTACATGAACACCTCCACCTTCTTTAGCATGGTGGCAGCCCAAAAAGAGACTCTGATTCAGGCACCTGAACTATCAGTTAATTCACTTCTCTGTCAAAGGCCTCTGTTCAGATCTGCTTCTCTGGATCTCCTTTTATATGCTTAGAGAACAAATAACACAAAAATACTAAAATGTTAGCTATCCGTTAAAAGCTTCTTATGTATCTCCTTCCTGAAATATTCAAGGTCTCCTGCAATGCTCCCAAAGAGATCTAGAATGCAACTGCATTTGGCTTTTCTCGTCCTCATGCTGTGAATGACAAATGTGTGAGTGCGCGCTCTTGCACAAAAAGGCACAAATGCCTGCAGTTCTGCTCAAATTATACTGCACCACAAGCACCTTTGCTGTACCATAGCACAGTGCAGTCCAACTGCTGCCATACTAGTGAACCAGCTGAAAACATGCATTATACACTCATATGTTCTTCCTTGAAAATATTACCATCTTCCAAAGATTAGTTATTGTAAAAAGATTTAATAATGGTCTCCAGATTCTGATTTTTCCACAGCAATCATGTTTGTAATACAAATCAGTTTTCCGAGTACATTGGATAAGCGAGGGAATAAAGTGTATTACAGAAATGGGATTTAAATTAGCATCCCTTAACTTGCAGTGTGATGCTGTTGCCAGAACTGAAAGAACTGCTGGTTTTCTCCTAAAAGTCTTCAGAAGAAACAGCGTGAGGAGGAAGTAATCAAAACCTGATCTGTCTGTAGAGTGATTGCTTATTTGCATTCATGTGAAAAACAACAATTCTATGTGTGACACCAGTGAGGGCAGTACCTGAAAAGTCGATACGCTTTTTAAAAAATGAAAGTAGGAAATGAAATTTCTGTATGATTATACTTCACACATCTACGTACATTGTATGTACAATACTCTTCAGACTCACCCTAACTGAATTCCTAGAATCATAGAATCATTAGGAAAATTGCTCAAAGACCACCTGGTCCAATCACCAGCCCATCCATGTCTACTAAACACATCCCTCAGTACCACATCTACACAATTCTGAAACTCCTCCAGGGGCAGTGACCCCACCATCTCCCTGGGCAGCCTGTGCCACCACTCCTTCTGAGGAGAAAGGTGATGAATCTCTTATAAGTACTTTAATTTTCAATTTAAACATTTTTTTTTTTTTTTCTTCCTGCATTTTCTCTGCACACTCAGTTAAATTTGCAGTTCTGAAGCTAACTTACATTCTTTCTAGGAAAAAAAAAAGATCTTTTTATCTCTGATGTTCCTGGAAAAGAACAGCAGCTTCTTACTATGCCTATTTCTAAGCCAAATCATGCTATCGAAGTGTCTCCACTTCTTACTGTCATGTGCTATTTTGATAAGGGAAGATTAATAACACAGTAAAGAAAAAAAAAGTTCAATTCTCCTTCTTTCTGATTCATCATTGCCAGGTCTACTACCATGCTAGCCAAGCACTACAATCCCAACATAAAATGCAGAAAAAAAAACACCTTTTTTTTTTTTTCCTTAAAGAAAACGAAACGTTTTGTTTTTCTTCCTCTGAATGTTTTCACTTCTGAATACAATATACATCAAACGCAAGCCAATTTTAGAACATCTTTTAATCCACCAAGAACACAGCATAAAATAGGAAAAGGAGAATGGATTCAATTAGTTCTATGTTGTCAAATTACTTCATTTTCTAGTTTTAGATCAGTGATAGCAGAGTAGAGGGGTCAGGTAGGTCTCACCTTTTCAACTTAATGGAGACTTTTACATTGGAGTTTAACTTCTTTAAATTATTGCTCATTTGAAGCACAGCACAGCATAATCTCCTTTGAGGTCAGAGTGTTGTCCTTTCTGTAAGGCTATCTAAGGGTGCATACAGAATAATATATATACACCAGTTCTACAACTAGGCTGCCCAAATGCTAGTAGATAATATGACGGTGAAGTAGCAATTTTTACTGCTTATTAACATGACAAAGGAGAATTTAAATTAATATTCAACAAAGTACAATCTATAAAGAGTGAAGACAACTGTTAAGAAAAAAAATGGCTGAATATGTTCAAGATTCTGAGGAGAAATGGCAAGGAAAGAAGGAAGAGAGCAGGAGCTGTTTAGACAGCT
Organism: Excalfactoria chinensis; assembly: GCF_039878825.1. Classification (NCBI taxonomy): domain Eukaryota; kingdom Metazoa; phylum Chordata; class Aves; order Galliformes; family Phasianidae; genus Excalfactoria; species Excalfactoria chinensis. Next base: position 109,354,895 of record NC_092825.1, on the reverse strand, counting down.
ATATTTAGTGCAGCAGCAAAACAACACAAACTGTTTTTAAAAATTTGCTTCACCAAAGGCTGTTCTCATGAAAAGCAAAGGGCAATTTTCTGTATTTAATAAGCATGCATAAATACAATACTTATTTAAATGACACTCCTTTAATTCCCTCACCACACTCATAGCATTTCCAAAGCCTCTTGACCTTGACTCCGATCACATCCAATCTGACTGCATATCAAAGGAAACCAGCTTCTACAAGACCCTCTTTAATGTTACCCAGCAATTCTCCTCCCAGTAGCTGAAAAGCCTCTTTCTTTTCTCTCCATGACTCAGAGCTGCCAAACCAGTATGTTCTTTACAAATCAATAAACAGGAAGATCTGATCTACTGTACTTCCAGTAGCTGCTCAATTCAGCTACTTGCTGCTCCTTTATATATTAGGAGATAAGGATGGATTTAAATAAGGATGCTTGGTGCTGTTGCTGAAGATCAGCCAGGGAAAAGGCACTTGATAGACATCATACTTAACTGGCTGAACTTCAAGCTTAAGACTTGATCTTGACTGAGTAAAAGTTCAGTAACCTGAAACCTAAATATAAAATCTAGCATGATATTTGTATTGCATCTTGCCTCATCTTGCCTGCTTTTTTTTTTTTTTTTTTTTTTTTTTTTTTTTTTTTTTTAATCCACAGATGAAACAAAAGAGTAAAATGTAATAAAAATTCAGGAAACATCTTAAACTTCTGGGCACAAAACCTTAGAAAAGAGACAGGAGGGACAGGAGGGGGAGGGGGAAAGGAAAAAACACAACCCGCTGTCTCCTTGAAATAATGTATCTATCATGAACAGTCAGCCATATATTCTTAGGCATTTGTTTTATAATCCTAATTCAGTGAACTTCAGGCTTTGTAAACATCCATGTCTGATGAAAGAAATTTAAATATGATGGTCTAAGTAACAAACACATTCACATTTAGAGAAAATAAAACACTTGTAAACACTGAAATCTTATGGACAATTATCTTTAGGAAATAGTTTTTCTCTTAAAACACATTGCTTGTTTTGAATATAAGATATCCTCTTGGAGCTGCCTCACATTTCACATCACCATTGCTCCTGCAAAAGCCATCACAAATGCTGGTGGGAGTTCTATAAGGAAATTGTCCTTCTTGTTTCTGTATACTACATAAAATGTTTTATGAAACTGACATGAGCTGAGGATGAACTCAGCCTTTTAGGATTACAAGAAATTGTTGTGTAGTTCTCAGTTCTTGAGCATTTTATTAGTAAAATTTTACAATTCTTGACTTTCCAGCCCCATTATTTCTTTTTTACCATTGCCTTTTGTATGTAATTTAATCAGTCTTCTGAGCTATTTTACACCAAATTCCTTGCACAATATTATAGCAGATAAAGGAAATAACTTTACTTGGTAAATATTTCTTCTCACAACAGCACTGCACTGCCTACAATGTTTTGATTCAAAAATGACATCAGTTTCATGTATACAAACATCCACTGACATCTCACTATAGATTCCACTCTCTAGGTGGGATATGGCTTTCCTAACCACATCTTTGCATATATACAGAGATAGTGCCTATAAATACCCTTCTGGGTTACCCATTCCTGCTTCTATCTTCTGCATAGGCTGGGGCGAGAGAAGCCATGGGACAGGTGGCACCGGGAGCAATGGTCTGCAGAATTTGTCATTCATTGATTGGAACAGTCTCTGCTGCAGGTGTTCCTTTATGCCAGCATAACTATCTATGTGCCTGAGCAACAGGGATTAGTATGGAAAAGGGTATGAGCTGCTGAGAGCAAATGTGTTACTTAAGCTGCTACTGCTGCCAAGAAATCTATGTAGCCATAATGTGAATTTAGTGATGTAAAACTTGCCCAGAAGAGAATTACAATGAATTTAAGAATTAAAGATGTGCCTTCCAAATATGTATCAAAGCAGTGACAGGATTTGGACTTGATCCTTGTGATCCCTTCCAACTTGGGATATTCTATAATTCTATTCTACATTCTCTTTTTATTTTTGAGCTTTGACAAAAGTTCCTTGCTGGCCTCCTGGCACTTCTGCCTGTCTTTCTGCTTCTCAGACTGGACCACTCATGAGCTTGGAGAAAGTGACCTTGCCAAAATCAACTTCCTTGGACTCCCCTTCATCAGACACTTCCATGCAGATCCCTGCAGATACCAAAGTCTATTTTTCTGTAAGTACAGGAATCTAGTCTTGCTTTTAGCCCTCCTCTCTCCTCATAGAATCCTAAACTCAACTATCTCTTGGTCGCTTTCTTTAACCTTCCAGTTCCCGATAAATTTTTCCTTGTTTGTGAGTATGAGATTCAGTCTGCCAATCAATTATATCTGGTAAATGTCAATGCTCTCCAGGAACTTAATGGATTACTTACGTCCTGCTACACTGTTTCCCCAGTAGATACTGGTTTCTCATGGGGCCCCTGACCTATAAGTGTGAGGCTATTTTCAGATTTCTATAAAGGCCTCATTCACTATTTTTTCCTGGTCAGAAAGATGGGCAGGTGCAGCATCCACCGTGATGCCACCCATACTACCCTGCCCTTGAATCCTTATCTATAAGCTCTCAGCTGGCACATCATCCATCCCCAAGCACAACATGCATTCCAGCTATGCTCCAACTCCTTGTCTTCTCACCCTGTACTTCCCACAGAGCCTGCACCCCACCACTGCAGCTCTCCAGTACTGGATACCATCCCAACAAGTCTCCATGATCCCAACAAGATTATAGCTCTACAATTGCACACAAATCTCTAACTCATCACGTTTACTCCCCATAACCTGTACAGTTTTCTGAAGAGTACATGCACTTCAAAGAGCCATACCAGCATGCTGATATCCCAGAAAAAGTCTGGTTATTTTTCCTTAATTATGTCTTGGAGGCACTGCCTGGTTTTCATGCCAGTGCCTGATGTGAGCCAGATTAAGCCTTGCTCTGTTGATTTTGAGTTCCCTTTCATACACATCACCACAGGACCTTTCTTTGTCAGTCCTGTCCATCACTCTCTCACAGGCCTGCTGGTAAGATTCTCCCACATCATTCCTTGTTTAAAGCTGTTCCTTATGTATCTTGTCTACAGCTCCATACTCCTCAGAGCTGACTGTGCAGACCTACAAGCTTCAGTGATTTCTGTCCTGCCTTCAGCATAACTTTGAGACTCTATATATTCATTTCTGTATTGTAGGGTGGGGAAAGCATTAAGAAGAATATATGTGCTATCCTTAGCCTCTGGAGGATTATTGATCTTAAACCGAATCTAACTTTGATGCAGTTTGACATTTTCAAAGTCGTTGGGAACAAGGGACCTGCCACTAGGGAAAGAATGTCATCTGTAGTAAGTAAAACCATCTAGTATGGAGCTCATCATGGCATATATTCTTTCTAAGATCAAATCTTGCTTTTGAGATGAAGGCATCTGTGCAGTACTTTGAAATGTCTCTACATTTTTATTTTTATTTTTTTTAAACAGTCTTTCTAGCCTTCACCATTACTCAACATTTATAAGAATTTTAGGTAGTATGCTGTGATTGTCTCTAGGCACCATAACCAATTGGAGAGAGTCTAGGGAAATGAACAAGAGCGACAGTGACACACAACGAAGGGCTGAGAGAGCAACTGCAGCTAAGATTGATGAAGAGAAGTCTTAAGAAATCAGTAAACAGGGACAAGTCCTTCAGCAAACCAACAGATTATCCAGAATAATCTGCTCTCCATTTCCAGGGCAGACAGGACAAGATACAATGACCTTAAATTTCATCAATAAGGATTTGTTTGATCAGAAAAATAGAAAGAAAAAGAAAAAGAAGAAGAAATCTAGCAGTAGAATAATAAAGAACAGGAGCAGTGTGCCTTATGAACATCTTTCTCTCTGGATGTCCTTGGGAGCAAGTCAGGTAACACATGCTGGGAATGACTTGGGTATGGCTGATTCTGCCTTGAGCACAATTTTGTTATTAAGTTTAGTTTTATTCAAAAGAGTTGCTTGAATATGAAATGATAGCTACAGTCCACTATTTTCATACTATGAAATACAGTAATTGCTACTATGCTAGTGGTATCTGATTTAATTTGCTAAAAACTCAACGTGAAATGTTTTGGGGGCTATGAATTATAAATTATGTTGACACCATAAGGAAAAAAAATCCTCCATGTGTTTTCTGTGTTATTTGTGTTAACTATTTTAAGTGGTGCACTATGAAGATATATGCTTTCTTTCTGTTGGGAAACTGACAACATTAGGAGAAACTTATTTTGCAAGTCTTGGGGGGAATAGAAGGTAAACTCTTTCAAGTACAAATCTCAGCTTTTTACCTCTTCTACAACATACTTTTGCAACAAACTTAGGAGAAATCTTATCTCATGAAAGCAGAAATTCAGATTTAGGGGAGGGAGGTGAGGAGAGGAATACAGATTATTCCTAAAACTGAAGATATGTACTATTTTACTCATAAAGTTCATTGCATCACAATGATTCCAGAATTTTAAAATGCCATTGGCATTTATTATAATAATAAGCATCCCCCACCTTTTCTACAAGTCCAAGGCAACAGTTCTGCTCTCCCTTGCAGGCAATGGAAACACAATTGATCTGACAGAAACTCAATTCCACCCTTTTTCACTCTCTTACTCTCATCAATTCCATATCAAGACGGTTACAGTAACGTTAAAGAAAAAGCAAGCTGTGAGATACACTGCTCTGAAATATAAAAAACTAAAATAACAAACATGGCCACATGCCTTCTGTGACTGGAGAAACTTGCTATTTTTTCTTTCCCATTTCTACCTCAAGTGACTTTCAAGGGGTGTATTCTCTCTTCAGTCACCTTTGTTTAAGTAGTATCTTATTTCACAGGAAGTCTTTCTGATTTCACTGACACTATTCATGGAAGAAGTTACAGTTTCACATGAGTAAATGCATCTGGATTGGGACAGAAAACAATAGAAAAGATCAGCTCCAGCAATAATTCATTACAAAAGATGTGCTCGGGATAGAATTTTCTCTGATGAATGCTTATAGAACAGCAACGTGCAGCAAGGCAGTACAGGGTGTTGATCTCTAGGGCTCGTCTTGAGATCATTAATACAGAACTACAGAATCACAGAATATAATCACAGATTCATAGAATTACTCAGGTTGGAAAAGACCTTAAAGATCATAGAGTCAAACCACAACCTGACCATACTACCCTAACTAACTACCCTCAGCTAAATAATGTCCCTGAGCACCACATCCAAACGGTTTTTAAACACATCCAGGAATGGCGATTCAACCACCTCCCGGGGGAGCCTATTCCATTGCTTAACAACCTGTTCTGTTAAGCAGTTTTTCCTGATACCCAGCCTAAACTTACCCTGTGCAACTTGAGGCCATTTCCCCTCATCCTGTCAACTGTCACCAGTGAGAAGAGACCAACCCTACTTTCACTGCAATCACCTTTCAGATATTGGAAGAGAGCAACAAGGTCTCACCCTCTGCCTCCTCTTCCCCAGACTAAACAGCCCCAGTTCCTTCAGTCTCTCCTCATTGGACATATTCTCCAAGCCCTTCACAAGCCTTGTTGCCCTTCTTTGGAACTGCTTCACCACCTCAATGTCTTTTCTGTACTGAGGTGCCCAAAACTGATCACAGTAAACAAGGTGAGGCCTTACCAGTGCAAAGTACAGGGGCAGGATGACTTCCCTAGTCCTGCTCACCA